>NW_007233268.1:66351-118335 GCF_000164805.1 Carlito syrichta | reverse complement strand
AAAAACTTTTTAGAGATTATGCAAAGTGTCTGCCCAGACAAAGGAGACGGGGCCCTTGGATATGTTCTAGTGTGGGTTTTTTTTTTTTTGCTTTGTATGGCAGTGTCACACCTGACGTTGGCGTGCACACACACATTGGCACCAAGAGGAAGCTCTTTGTCCCACAGTAACCATGCCTTATTGTGTTGAATCAAATCTCAGCTGAGTGGAAAGTCAGCATTATCTCTCCCATGGCTGTCTGGAGATTGTGAAACACTTCCCTTTAGCTCCCCAGATCAGGAGCAAGATGAGAGACAAGATAGAGGCTTTTCTGAGCTCAGAGCACAGTAATTTTGCCAGCTGGGCAGATTCCCTGGGCAAGGGAGGGTGCTCCAGGACACATTCTCCAACAGCCCAGGGGCTACTCCTTCTGGAAGGGAAACTTAAGCAGCCAAAGATGACAATGATACCTTGGCATTGCGAGACTCCTTTGTTAGCTAAGTGCACTTCCAGCCCGTTGTCTAATAAGCCAAAAGGTCAGTTTATTAATTTACAGTAAGAAATAGAACCACAAGGCAATTGGCTACTTGGGGCCTCAGCAGAAGGTAATGACGGAGGGCCCAGGATCTGGCATCTGATGGTTTGAATTTGAGGTGTGACTGCAGGCAAGTGACTCATCCTCTCTTTGCATGGTTCCTGCATCTGTAAAATGGGATATATCAGGAACTATCTGACAGGAATGTTGGAGGATTGAATGTGACAATATGAGCAATATATTTATCATTGTGTCTGACACAGAATAAGCACTCAGTAAATGTTAGCAACTATTCTCTTCTTATAAGTAAGAGCTATGAAGCCTGGGCACAGTGGCTCACACCTGTAATCCCAGTACTTTGGGAAGCTGAGACTGGAGGATCACTTGAGGTCAGGAGTTCAAGACCGGCCTAGGCAACATGGTGAGACCTCTTCTCTACAAAAAATAAAATAAAAATAAAATAAGAGCTATGGGAAGGATGGGTACTCGCCATGTTTCGTCAGGGCCATTCACATGGGCAAACAAGATACGTAGGCAGGAATTACATTTCTGCTCCTCATTTGCAGAGAGACCTTTGAGTGATAAATCTAAGCTTCTAAAATTGACAGAAGAAATGAGACTTGGACCCCTTGTTTGTTCCTTCATTCAGGAAATGATCGTTGAATGCCTCCTGGCAGGAGGCACTGGGCTAGACCAGGTGTCCTGGGCTCTTGTGAGAAGGCAGACATTAATAGAGATTAATGACAGGGCATGAAAGAGCCAGAGAGTGGGCAGGTGGAGCTCAGTGTAGACTTCCAGGTGAGGATGAGACCAAGCTGTTTTCCCATGTGGAGACTAGCAGGTTTGGAGGCTCAGGGGCAAAAGTGTGACTCTCCTGAAGAGGGTGGGGAAGTCCAGGAAGCAACAGGATATGCAAGAGGGCGAGGGGGTGAAAGGTGAAACCGGGGGGTGGCGGGGCACACAGAGTAGGGCCTTTAGCTCTGTGCCAAGAAGCTTCATTTTCATCCAAAGGGCACTGGGGAGTCACTGAAGATTTCAAGCAAGAGACCAACATTGTCAAATCCCCAACCTTAGTTAAACACCATTGAATGGTGACTTACTTTCCAAGACGAGATCAAAACAACAGGAAGAGCCGTTCAATGCCAAGATGGATCGATAGCTCATGGCGAAAGAGATGCTACTGCAGGGCAAGAAAGTATCTTTCCTTCCACCCTTCTAAGGTCTTGGCTGGAGTGTCCGTAACAAATGACTGATTGAGCAAGAGAAAAGCACACAAATGTCTTTAATATAGTAAGTCTTATGTGATGTAGGAGCCTTCAGAAGGAAATGAAGACCCAAAGAAGCAGTTAAACTTGGCCAGGCATGGTGGTTCATGCCTGTGATCCCAACACTTTGAGAGGCTGAGGTGAGAGGACTACCTGAGCCCAGGGGTTCAAGACCAGCCTGGGCAACATGGTGAGACCTTATCTCTATAATAAATCAAAAAAATAGCGGGGCATGGTGGCGTGTGCCTATAGTCCCAGCTACTAGAGAGGCTGAGGCATAAGGACCACCAGAGCCCAATAGGTAAAGGCTGCTTGAGCCATGATCATGCCACTACACTTCAGCCTGGGTGACAGAGTGAGACTCTGACGGAAGGAAGGAAGGAAGGAAGGAAGGAAGGAAGGAAGGAAGGAAGGAAGGAAGGAAGGAAGGAAAGAAAGAAAGAAAGAGTTTTTTCATACTGCTTTTGATGAAAGTGGACAGTCATGGGAAAATGTGACAGGACAAAAGTTAGGAGTTAGGTATAGTAAACTGGGACACTTAGCAAGGCTGATTCCTTCAGATTCCTCTTGGCTCCTCTGTCTTTAGAGAAAGGGATGCTCCTTCCCTCTGGGAATAAGGAAAACCACTCACACAAGGGCCTATGACCTACTTCAGGAGAATGTCAGAGAATCCCTCCTGCTGTTTCTCAACTTCCTTCAGTTTAAAATATTCCATGTGCCAAACTGCCATATTTGGGCGCAGCATTTCCTGAACCCCATCGACTGTAGTAGGCATTATGGGGAGAATGAAAAAGGGCAAGAAAACCTTCCTGCCTTACAGAAGTGCATACTTTCTTGGAGGAAAGATGAGTGTACAATTTTTCAAAGTCTTCAACCTTTTTTTTCCTTCCCTCGTCATAAAGAGAGAGAGAACTTTCTTTCCCTTCTAGGGCCCAAGGCAGATGCTAGGACAGTCAGTCCCATTAGCCTTTGGTATTTTCCTCGAGCTCAACTCTAGGGGAGGCAGGCATGAGAAAAATAACTTCTGTCTCTTGGAACACGCTTTCCTTGTTTTCCTAAGAGTATCTGAGCACTTGCTTCAGGACATAATTGAGCCTGGCGGGTGGTACAGTAGGTCTGTTGGCTTGTTTGTTTATTTGTGATTCATATCCCAGTCTTCTGCCAGAATGGAGCTGAGTAGGCTCACAATAAGCCAACATCAGGCAAGCTGGGCGGCGAGGAAGCCCAGAGGAATCTCTCATGGAGAATAGCTCTTGTTCTTCTGGTGAAGAGAGGCCCAGCTGACAAGCAAGCGCCTCTCCGGCAATCAGCAGCTAGGGATGCTTATCTGCCCCCAGGGCAGGCTCAGACCTGTGAAGAACTTCACTTTTTGTTGTTTCTTTTTCAGACACCCTTGGAGTTTTATAACTGTGAAAGGAAATCCGTCTTCATCAGTTGAGGACCATATTGAATATCATGGTAATAAAGAACTGGCGAGAAGCCTAATTCTCTCCAGTGTCTCTCTGGCCAGGAGGCCTGGGGTCTTTCTAGGTGGCCCACATTCCCCTCGAGCGTGGCTGCCCATCTCCCAACACCCAGATGAGTGGTTGGCCACTTAATTGGTCACGTCACATGAAAGTAACCGAGGTCAATGCTGGTCATGGGCCAATCACTCGCCATAATATTTACATTTTCAAAGATGTCTTTGCTGATTTAATCTAAAACTTAGAAGTGGTTAGAAAAGATGAAAATTGGGACAAAGCCAGCAGGGGTGGCATTCTGAGCTCACACAACACTCCAGATGGGTCTTCAGGACACAGTGGCAGCCTCTTCTGCCCAGGGAAGGCTACAGGAGGTGCTGTGGGTTCTAATCCCAAGGAAGAATTCAGACCATGAGAAATGTGAGGCTTCCCAAATCTGGATTTGGTGAAATGCTGCAAATGAACTTTCAGAACTGAAACAAAAGAAAGTCCAATCATCTGCTTCCCAAGTGAAAGGAGTGGCCTGATTTCTTTTTTCACTTAAATTTTTTTTTAAAAAAAGAGGAATAGCTCAGTGTCCATGTGTGTAGGGGGTTTTCTCTGCCTTAGAACTTTTTGACTTCAGGGGTCTATCCCATTGTTAAAGGATCTGGTCTCTCCTACAGGACACCGAGGTTCTGCTGCTGCCCGGGTATTCAAATTGTTCCAGACGGAGCAGGGCGAACATTTCAATGTTTCCTCATCCAGCGAGTGGGTGCAAGGTGAGGAGTTTCCGACAACTTGGTGAATACCTCACAGTGCGTGAAAACACCAGGGGTCACTGTCTTTGCAGAACTAGGATTTTTCTCTTGCACTAATAGGACCACTGAACTATTACAGAATCAACTAAAAATGCGCAGCTAAAAGCTGTCTTTAATCAGGCAAGCACATTCGCCAATAGCCCAGAAGGATGTTCCCCCGGATTAAGATTTCAATTTCACCTCACTAGGGATCTGTGGCTTTCCCTAGAGCTCACGGAATGGCTTTTGCAGGCCAGGCAATGACACTGAACAGGAAGTGCAGATAGGAATAGGACCGGTCTTCGCGTAGCTCACACTCAGGGGTTGTAGGAAGCCCCAATCTAGTGGCAATTCTTCGGTGGATTTTCTTTCTTTCTTTTTTGTTGATTTGCTTTTGCAATAACAGAGAATATATATTGTGTTTATAAAATAAGAAACTCAATAAAAAATTAAGTTAAAAAATAAAATAAAATAAGAAGCTTATTAAAAGTTGTTTTTAATTAACTGTGAGAGAAAGAGTAGAAAAATTATTTAGAGTCACCCATGCCCCTACCTGCTACAACCGTGGACAGATAATATTCTGTTCCCATTGTTCCAAGGGTTCTTAGGCTCTGTTATGAGCAACTTGCCCTCATGGACAATTTTCTGTCTGACCCTGCTGTTTGCTTTCTAGATGTGGAGTGGACAGAGTGGTTCGACCATGATAAGGTATCTTCGACTAAAGGTGGGGAGAAAATTTCAGACCTCTGGGCAGCTCATCCAGGAAAAATCTGCAATCGTCCCATTGATATACAGGTACCAATCTCATAACAAAAACAGAAAATAGAGCCAAGCATGGGGGCTCATGCTTGAAATCCCAGCACTTTGGCAGGCTGAGGCAGGAGGATTACTTAAGCCCAGGAGTTCAAGACCAGCCTGAGCAACATAGTGAGACCTCATCACTAAAGAAAAAAAAAAATCGAGACTGTGGTGAGCTGTGATCATGCCACTGCACTCCAGACTGGATGACAGAGTAAGAACCTGACTCAAATAAATAAATAACAGGGTTTCTCATGGTCCCCTATAAAGTAACTAAGCCAAAGAGTACCAAAACAGAAGCTTATTATCTTCCCCAAAGCTAAGACTCAAATTCACTCTTAGGTCCAGCTTCTGAGCATCTTGTCTTTCTTCTTAACTTGCTTCTTCAGCCATGGCTGAGAGTACCCTGCCACAGGGATGGGCTTGGCCTGCTCAGTCTCACTTCTCAGTTGATTTCCTTGGGGATCTTGAGTGCACAGGATGTAGCTAGGATTTGGGGTGCAGGCCAGGCCAGCCCAGATGGAAAGCACACCCACCCACTTGTCCTCCACTGAGCTAAATCAAAGCCAGCATTCATCGAATGGACAGTGTTTGCTCAGGATCCACACTCAGAGTTAATTCTACCCGAAGGGGACCTTGACTTTCTCAGTTGGCTCTGTCAAGAATGCGTTGAGTAAACAGAGACAGACCTAACAAGTCACCAGCTCAGCTGGTGCCCCACAGACAACAGGAGAGGCAGGAGACACAGGCAAAGTAAATGATGTTTATTTCCTTATGTCCAGTCTTATTCCTAAACAAGATTTGAGGCCATTTAAATGCTTGATATAGAATTAGAAGTCATTTGAGGCCGGGCAAGGTGGCTTAAGTCTGTCATTCCAGAACTTTGGGAGGCCAAGGTGAGAGGGTCGCTTGAGTTCATAAGTTCGAGATCAGCCTGGGCAGCATAGCAAGAACTCATAACTACAAAAATCTGTTAGCCAGGCATGGTGGCACATGCCTGTAGTCCCAGCTACTTGAGTGGCTGAAATGGAAGAATCGCCTGAGCCCAGGAGGTAGAGGCTGTGATTGTGAGCTGTGATTGTGCCACTGCACTCAGCCTGGGTGACAGAGTGAGACACTGATTTAAAAAAAAAAATCAGCCAGGCTCAGTGGCTCAGCCTGTAATCCCGCACCTTTGGGAGGCTGAGGTGAGTGGATTGCCTGAACCTGTGGGTTCGAGACCCGCCTGGGCAGCGAGACCTCATCTCTACAATAAATCAAAAAATCAGCTGGTCATGGTAGCTCATGCCTGTAGTTCTGGCTCCTTGGAAGGCTGAGGCGAAAGGATCGTCGGAGCCCAGCCAGTCGAGGCTGCGGTGGCCGGGAGCGGCCACTGCACTCCAGTCTGGGCGACAGAGTGAGACTCCAACTCAAAAAAAAAAAAAAATCATATGAGAAAGGCCATCTCTGCCCATTTTATCCTTTTTGTACAACACTGTCTCCCAGATCAAGAGGTGTCTGGGCTCAGGCCACCTGACTGTGCTGTCACCCCACTGCATTGTCCTGGGTAGAGCTTCCACCCTTTGCCTTGCATTGTAGGAGGGACCCCTTATCCAAGGGAGGGCACTCAATTCTGCACTTGGCAAAGACCGAGGAAGCCCTTCTCATTATTTGGCTAAGGCTCTTCCCTTCACATGGCTCCAGTGTTATTGAGAAGGATTTACCTAGATTAAGTTGCAAGTTGCAGACTTTCCTTGGAATCAAGAAGCGTTGACTCCCTCCCTGCCCCAAGCACATATTTCCTAGATTTAATTTTAATTTTCTCTTGCAACCCTGAACATTCCAGCTTTAATTCTGAAATAACCACTATCTTATCCTTCCAGTGCACTTGACCACAATGGTCTTTAACAGCCTCCCCTCTCAGAATATTTCTAGAAATCTTCAAGGAATGCTTACATGGTCTACAAATCTCTCCTGGCCTTTGCTCTGCCAGCTGTCTGGCTCCAGACCACTGTTGATTGGAAGACCACCTCTCGGTGCCAGGAAAACAGCTTGCCCTGGGCACTTACCACTCTTCCATTTACTTTGTTCCCAGCACAGATATAGGCCCTTCCTGGAGTGTCTCAAAACACAATTAAACCCAGACTGAGAGTTCCATAAGCAAAGAGTCTTCATGGGACCCAACCCCACACTGTATGAGGGGGAACTAAAAAAAAACTTGGAACTTATAGCAAATAGTGTTTATTCTTACATGTTTAAACTTCAGTCACCTTCAAGGTACTCTCCATTTGATGCAGTACACCTATCGAGACACTTTTTTCCATAGCTCAAAACAGTTTTTGAACTCGTCAATTTGTATGCCTTTTATTGCTTCTGCCATTTTTTTGTTTCTCTTCATCTATACCGGCAAAATGTTTCCCTTTGATGACTTTTTTTTATCCGGAGAAACAAAAAAATGCCACTTGGGGCAAGGTCGGATGAATAGGAAGGGTAGGACACAGGGGTCATGTCATTTTTGGTCAAAAACTGCTGAACACTCAGTGCAGCCTAGGCAGGTGTGCTTATAAATCACCCAGGATGAATTGGGCAAACTCCTTGAAGAATCTCCAAAAATAAATTCACTGAAGCTGAACGCAGCCTCTCACAACAAAACTAGCTGGGGCACTGATATCGATGGGTTCCTAGAATGCTTACCTAGCGAGGAAAGCCTATACTACAAGGGGCTTGCCCTCCAAAAAATAATTCCGGGTTTTTGGGGTCTCCCCTTGTATAACCACCAGTCTGCTGCCATGTTGCAGGGCCCAGCTTTCTTCCAACAAAAGGAATACCCTTGGCAATGAATTCTCTGAGTTCATGTTATCAACTATTAGATATCCAAATAAAAGACCCAGCAACAGTATGATCC
This sequence comes from Carlito syrichta, assembly GCF_000164805.1. Lineage (NCBI taxonomy): Eukaryota > Metazoa > Chordata > Mammalia > Primates > Tarsiidae > Carlito > Carlito syrichta. The sequence continues at coordinate 110,635 of NW_007233268.1, read as the reverse complement.
TTTTACTCTGAAGCTTAGGCCAGCCTTTCCACAATGAGAGCATTCTTTGAAGATATTTTGCAAAGCATGGGAGCCTCTCATTCATTCAAAACTTCGAATTCCAGAGTAGGACCTTGCCTTCTTCTTCACTAAACCAAGGCCCATTGTGGTGGTCATCTAAAAGGCAGGAGTCATGTCCCCCCAAGGGTGAATTCAAGCCTCCATCTCTAGAGGAGAGAAGAAGGTATGGCCACCCTGGACTTGTCAGGCTTACACCCGCTCCTCACCACCAATCTTTAATCCGTAGTCATTCCCAGACTTAGCTAGAGCATCTCTTTATACTCATAAAAGGTAAAAATGGGCTGGGCACGGTGGCTCACACCTGTAATCCCAGCACTTTGGGAGGCAGAGGGAGGCAGAGGGAAGAGGATTGTCTGAACCCAGGAGTTCGAGCCCAGCCTGGGCAACTTGGCGAGAGCTCGTCTCTACAAGAAATCAAAAAATTAGCCAGGTGTGGTGGTGCATGACTGTAGTTCCAGCTGTTTGGAAGGCTGAGGTAGAAGGATCGCCTGAGCTCAGCAGGTTGAGTCTGCGGTGGCCATGAGCATACCACTGCGCTCCAGCCTGGGTGATAGAGTGAGACTCTGACTCAAAAAAAGGTAAAAATGGTGATGTAGACTATGCTTCTAGTTGTTTCCAAGGCCAGAAAACCAATACCAGCCTTGTCTGCGTTCACATGTGATATGAGAAGCAGGATTTCTTCTTTTTTAGAAGGTGTCAGACACATCAACCAGGAGCTGAATGCTCTAGCTAATTAACCCAGGGAGAGACTGAAATGAAACAGAAATTCTCATGTGTCCTTTTTTGTCACTGTGGGAAATCACAGCTTGCTGTGGTCACCCAGCGCCTTTCGTCTTCCTGCGGCCCAGAGTTCTAGCAGGCTCCTCTTCATGGCTGTGCCTGGAATGTCTTATACAGTGGGTCTGTGTGACACCTGCCCTGCACAGACACAGCCAGACCCTCTGGGAGAGGGGGCATCAAGGACATGTGTGGCCTAGGCAGGATTGGAAGAGACAGGTTGCGAAGAAAGAAGAGAAATCAACAAGCTTGCCACAGTTGACCTTAGGAAATCTTTTCCAAGATCTCATATTTTGTGGTTCTGAAAAGAAAGAAAGAAAGAAAGAAAGAAAGAAAGAAAGAAAGAAAGAAAGAAAGAAAGAAAGAAAGAAAGAAAGAAAGAAAGAAAAGTAAAAAAGACAACAAAACCAAAAACACATTGTTTCCATGTCTTTGCCCTTTTTTGGTTCCCTTTGGCTGAAAATCCTCTTACCTCTCACCTTCTCTCTTAAAACCCACCCATCCTTTAAGGCCAGTAAGATCCACTGGGCTCAGATTTCCCTGGAGGTGAGACCACGTTGGGTGATGTTTATGTCCCCACAGCAGTTAGCACAGTGGTTGGAGGTTAATACTGCAGTTGGGATGATGTATCTTGAAGCCAGAGAGACCTGAGTTGGCCAGAGAGATCAAGGCTCTCTGCCACTTGTAAGCGCTGGCATTTCAGCCAAAGAGGTGCCTGGCTGCATAATTTAAAGCAGCCCTCCCTTTCAGGTGCTGACTGTGCACTTGCAAGACCCTGAGAGTGAGTGTCCCCTGAAGTTTTATACTCTGGGTGCATCACGCACAGTCTTGGCCTTAGTAAAGGAACAGCCAAGTTATTTCACTTGGTGCCTCAGTTTCCTCACATGCAAAAATGGAGATTATGATTCATGGGATTGTTTTGTGGGTTTCATGCAATAAAGCTCCTGAACCAAAGTGAATGCCCTGTACAGTTTTTTATTATTTAAAATTATTTTAACTTAGTATTCATTATAATATTGTCAACTATTTTGTTATTATCAATTATCATGATAAATAGTAATATAAAATTATGTCTACCGAAAGATCCATTTCACTGAATGACAATGGATTTCTTTGTACTCTTATCTGAAACTGAGGTTATTCTTCAGGTTAGAAAAAGGAAAAAAAGAAAAAACAGCAGAACTGGGAACATTTCAAGATGTTCCTTTGAAATTATTGTTGGACATTGTACCTGGAAAAATGTCCAGCTCCATCTGATGTGTATAGACTCAGTTCTTGATCTTATGGGGTCTCCCACTGAAGAACATGCTGTCTTCAGAGGAAAATGTCAGGAGGCCTGAGGAGCTGGACTTGACTGAACCAACTTTGAGCTTGCATTGGAAGCCCTCCGAGTGTTAACATTGGCCTCTTTCTAAGAGCAAGTTTGCAACCTCTGTCTCTCTGGCTGCTGTGGGGACCACCCGAGATAATGGCTGTAGAGTGTTGCTTGCAGGAAAGGGCTGACTTTTCTCTGTGAATAAACTCACATCTACATGGCTCTTCTTTCAAGCCAAAGATAATGAATCTACGGAGTTAGAGAACAGTGTTTCCTGAAAAGTCTCCTGCTTTTTTTTTTTTTTGATTGGCTATACTTTCCTTCCTTATTACCCCAGCCCTGGTCCCTTTGGTCTCTGTGCCAAAGACAACAGCTGCAGCCCTTGCTCTAAATTGCATGTCTCTGAATGACAGTCACAGTCTGAATGCAGACACGCCCTGGCTCTGGGTTGGGCCCCAGCTGGCAGGGATGGTGCCCCGCTGGGATCCCGCTCCCCTAGTCCTCCACCTGGCCTTGTAGTTGCTTGCCACTCATCCCTTATCGCCTGAGACCCATTCTGTGCCAGGCTCTGGGCTGGGAGCTAGGGACGAGGGAGAAAAGAAACTTGTTCCCTGCCTTCCCAGAGCCCACAGTGCAGTGGGAGAAGGCAGATATTTGAACAAATGACATTAGGCTATGGGAGTAGGAGGGACTTAGAAGTATCAACTTTGTAGTTAGATAATCTAGTTATTGGCTTTGTGACTCCAGGCAAGTGACTAAACCTCTCTGAGGTTCATTTTCCTTATCTGAAAGACTAACAATGATCTCATAATTTTGTTGTGAAGATGCAATGGGATAACATGGGTAAACATTTAGCTCTATAACTAGAAAGTTCTTAGGCTTTACTGCCCATTAAAATCACTTGCACAGCTTTTACAGTTTGGACTGTACCCTTAGACACAATCAATCTGAGACTCTGAGGTTGGAGCCTGGGTATGAGTATTTAAAAAAAAAAAAATTTGTAGAGATGGAGTCTTGCTGTGTTTCTCAGGCTGGCCTTGAACTCCTGGCCTCAGGCAATTCTCCCACCTCAGTCTCTCATAGCACTGGCATTACAGGTGTGAGCCCTATGTGTGGCCTGGGCATGAGTATTTTTTGAGACTCCCCATGTGATTTGGATCCATGCGTGGGTACCCGTGGATTGAACATAGTAAGCCCTCAAGGAATGTTGGCTGCTGTTCATGGTGCTGGTGGTGGTGCAAATTGTAGGGAGTAGCCAGCCCATATCCTAAAAGAGCACCTGCTTGTTGTAGATGCACCATGAAATGTTCACCCATGATACACAGCAAATCACTGGTTTGGATATCGAGTACTGTAGGGCCCCCAGGCAAGGTACTTATGTCTTCGAGACTTCCTGCTGTCTTCCTCCTAACAAAACAGATGGGGGCAGTCGCTGGGATCATCCTCTCGGGCCGTTGTCAATAGTGTTGCAGCAGGGACCATTTTAGACTGTGAGTGTATGTTTAGAACGTTAATCATTACCTTTCTTCTGTAATTTCCATTTGACATTCCCAGGCCACTACAGTGGATGGCGTTAACCTCAGCACCGAAGTTGTCTACAAAAAAGGCCAGGATTATAGGTTTGCTTGCTACAACGGGGGCCGAGCCTGCCAAAGCTACCGTGTGCGGTTCCTCTGTGGGAAGCCTGGTAAGCAGCCCCTTTTGGGGGACAGAAGTGTAACCGTGGTTCCGTCCCTTGAGCTGGTAGCTGTGCAGTGTGAGTTTTGGATACCTGGGTCAGCACCTCTAGGCTTCTCGGTGACAGAGTGCTTCCGAGGGAGCGGGCTTTTGTGACACAGGTGCTTTGGGAGGGACCTTGGAGTTGGCAAGAGACAGCAGAGCCCCGCACTGCCCTAAAGCCTTTCAGGAAGGGAAGGGCCTGGTCCGAAGTAACCAGAGGGAAGATGGTCAGAGCTGACCTCGCCTACAGAGACACGCAGTTCTCCGCCTCTTTGGGTGCTATTATTTTAAATCCAGTTCCCAAGGTGCTTGTTAGAAGGGTTTGGAAATGGTCGGTTTGCTCTCAGACGCACTTGGCCATCTCCAGAAGGCAGTCATTAGGGATGGGAGTTCTTCATGGGGAGAGGCTTATGGCTACCGTAAATAATAGTTGAGAGGAACTATATTTGTTTTACATCTTGAGCAAAGCGGGTGTGGTGAGGCAGCCACATTTAACTCCGGCTAAGAAGTTGGTGGAAAATTCCCCTGCCCAGAGCTAATGAATGGCTCTTTTCTGGTAGGGTTTTTGTTGACTTCAAAAACCTCTACCAAGAGTGGGATAGAGTGAGCCAGTGATTTGAGTTTTGGATAGGCAAACCTAGCATTCACTTAGTCAGGGAGGGAAAGGGAAGGGGGGGACAATCAAAGGTTTGCCAAGAGTGAAGGGTTATACCTCCATCCTTCCTGTTTTGGGTCACAGTGAGGCCCAGACTCACAGTCGCCATTGACACCAATGTGAACAGCACCATCCTGAACCTGGTGGACAACGTACAGTCATGGAAGCCTGGGGACACCCTGGTCGTTGCCAGTACCGATTACTCCATGTACCAGGCAGAAGAGTTCCAGGTGCTCCTCTGCAAAACCTGTGCCTCCAATCAGGTCAAAGTGGCAGGTAGGACTTTCACCCACCACTCCCGAGGCTGGATAAATCTGAGAATTATTAGGCTTAAAGTAAACTGAAATCACCACAAGTCTGTATCGGTCAGCTATGGCCATAACAGGGCTGTGTAACAATAACAAAAAAGTTTTTTTGGGGGGTTGGGTCAGAATCTGTCATCCAGGCTGAAGTGCAGTGACACACTCACAGCCATTGAAGCCTCGATCTGCTGGACTCAAGTGATCCTTCCACCTAAGCCGTCCAAGTAGCTGGAACTACAGGAGTGCGCCACCATGCCTGGCTAATTTTTTTGATTTACTGTAGAGACAAGGTCTTGCCAAACTGCCCAGGCTGGTCTTGAACCCCTGGTCTCAGGCAATCTTCTCACCTCTGCCTCCCAAAGTGTTGAAATTACAGAGGTGAGCCACCGCGCCCAGCACAAAAACAGTTCTTAAAACTTCATGGCAAGCATTTATTTCTTACTCATGCATCTGGAGCTACCGCACCCAGCACAGAAGCAGTTCTTAAAACTTCATGGCAAGCATTTATTTCTTACTCATGCATCTGGAGGCTGCCTAGGGTCCCATTTCGCTAGACTGAACCAGGCTCCCGGCTGAGTTAGGGTCAGGTCACCTCCATATGACTCTCATTCTTCCCAAAACATGTTCTTCTCATGGGGGAGGTTGAAAGCCCCTTGACTGGTGAGAGTGACCCAGGACTCTAAGGCCTAGGTTCAGAGCAGGCATACTCACACCCACCTTCCATTGGCCATAGCTAGTCACATGGTAAAGCTCAACATAGATTGGGATGGGGAAGCATATTTCTCCCATCAAGACTGAGAGGAGGGAGTAAATATTTGTTAAATAATCATCGAGTCTACCACAAAACTTTATATTACTTCTCTCTACAGTTTTTGCATTTTCCTTTTTCTTTTCAATCTTGAGCAGGCAATGATCTACCACAGACAAGGTGACCAGAAGATCAGGAGGGACATCTTTCTCTTAGCTCTGAGTCATGGAGGACTTTGTCGCAGGGCTTTCATAAGAGGGATGCGTGCAGCAGTGTGAACAGCAACTCTGGGAGTGGCTTTATGCAAAGATGCTGTGTGTGTGGCTATTTGTGTTTCCACTCAGAATATTAGTTGAGGACATGCTGTTAGTGACATTCTAGGAAGAGTTTTTGAAGGAGGTGTTTCTGGAAGAGGCAAGATAGAATAAAGAGCATAGGCTTTGGAACCAGGCCTCTGAGATTTACATTCTGGGAATGCCAGTTGTTAAGCTGTATGACCTTAGACAAGTACATAACCTTTCTTTGCCTCAGTTTCCTCGTCTGTAAATGGAGATAACAATCATAACTACTTCACAGGATTGTTGTGAGGATTAAAGGCGTTTATATACATGAGGTACTTGAAATAGTGTCTGGCACACAGTAAGTGCTCAAAGAATATTAACTGCTATTATTATTAATATTAGGTGCAATTATTTAGCAACTACACTTAAAGATGGGAAAGAAAGAAGGGGCATGACTGACAGGCCAATGGTATTTCATAGCTGATCAATTCTTCTGCTTGGGGACATGCAGATAGAGCAAGGGAAGCCAGCTATTGTGTCATTATTATTAACTAATACCTGAGGTCTGCCACAGGCCTGTTGTGAGTCCTCTGTGTCTCAAGGTGTAGATGCCATTTCTGTGAGCATGGGTGCTGCACCTCCAGGTCGGGCAGGCATCCTCATCCTTCTCTTCCTCCAAAAACACACATACACACGGGAAGGAGGTAGGCAGGAGCATCTCATAATTGATTCAATAAGTCATTAGAGAGCACTTCCACCCGATTAGGCAGTGTGCCAGGCTTAGTGAGCAAGATAGACATGTTCCCTGCCCTCAGGGAGACTGCAGACCAGCAGCGAGACTAGATATCACCCAAGAATCATGCCGACAGTGATAACTGCTGGAAATGTGGGAGGGGCTGGGAGTGTGAAAAAGGGGGATTGAGCCATGTTGGAGCAGGCACGGGAGACTTTCTGGTGGTGTGGATGACTGAGCTGAGACAGCATAGAAGCTAGCTTGGAAGTAATGCCAGAGAGAAACGTCGTGGTGGGGGGAGCATGAAGTATTCCAGCTACAAAGAGAACCAGAGGGGCTGGAGTGGAGATCGTGAGAGCTGATAGGTTGGAGAGAGGGGGTGGCCATGGCACAGTCTGGGCACAGGGAATCACAGAAGAGCAGGAGCCTATTGGGTTTCCCCCAGCAAGGAAAGACTTCCTGACTCTGTGTTTATGGGAGGCACCCCATTTTTGGGGTGTTCATGAAGGAGAGCTGCTCCCCTTGATAGCGTTTGACCATCAGGGCCAGCTGCTCCTTGAGGTTCCTCAGGCTAGACAGAGACTACAATGGGGTCACCTCAGGCCCTGAGTGCCAAGGAGAGAAAGGATAAGTGGAGCAGGTGCTGGCCTCCCCTCAAGACCCTCCACATTTCTTTAGTTTAGCAATTACCTGTGATTGTTTCTCCACCCGGCCACCACACCCCTAGTCCCTTAAAGTTTGTTTTTTTTTTTGAGTCAAAGTCTCACTCTGTCGCCCAGACTGCAGTGCAGTAGCTCACAGCCACTGCAACCTCGACTTGCCGAGCTCAGGCGATCCTTCCGCCTCAATCTTCCAAGTAACTGGAACCACAGGCGCGCACCACCACATCTGGCTAACTTTTTGATTTATTGTAGAAACAAGGTCTTGCCAAGTTGCCCAGGCTGGCCTCGAACCACTGAACTCAGGCAATCCTCTCACTTCTGCCTCCCAAAGTGCTGGGATAATAGGTGAGAGTCACTGTGCCTGGCCAACTCCTTAAAGATTTTAGGCTCAGAGTGGACTGTCTACTTTGCTCTGCTCCGGAGTTTGAAAACAGCGCCTCCTGGTGAGCAGCACTAGAAAAGCAACAGGTGTGTGTGTGTGTGTGTGTGTGTGTGTGTGTGTGTGTGTGTGTCTCACATTTCTCCATTCATCCCCAAGTTCATTCTCTGGCTCTTTATCCACCCCTCCCCCTTAACACGGAGTGAGGACTCCACCTGTTTCTCCCATTTCCTTAATTGCCCCCCACCGTCACCCCCCATCTCTTAGGGTACTCCTCCCTGGGTTGGCTGCAGACAGGGACTTGTCCTTCCTGGATCCTCTTTCCTCATTGCCCCCAAATTCCAGTAAACAGGACTGTTTGCATTTTAAGGGTTTTCTGACGGGAAACAGATGGGGGCCACAAAGTAATGAAAATGTGTGAATCATCTTTAAAAAAATATTTCAAAATTTTGCCAACCACAGTGTGATTCCCAACACCTCTCCATGTGGCAGTCGGAAATCTCCCTCGATCTTCTGTCCTGTTCTCATGACCACCTCCCCACTTTGCCTGTAAACAGCCACACACCTTTAAAGACAGCTACCACGCATTAGAATGAACATGAATTGAGTGTCCTGTGATAGTGCAAGTACTTTAATAAATCATCTTGTTCACGCTTCATGACAATTTAATGCAGTGGAAGCTGCTGTTTTCTTCATGACACAATGAGGAAATTGAGGTTTATGGAAATTAAATGTCTAGACTCATGCTTTCCAATATGGTGGCCACTGATCACACGTGGCTACTCTAACTTAATTGAAACTAAGTAAAATTAAAATCTCTGTTCCTCAGCCACAGTAGCCAGGCTTCACATGTTCAGTAACCACAGGGAGATCGTGGCTGCCACACTGGACAACACAGAACAGAGCCTTCATCATAGAACTCTTTAATGGGTGGGGCTGGTATAGGCCAGCAAGTCAACATCTGAGGCAGGACTTGAACTCAACGCTGTCTGACTTCAAGGTTATAGATGCAGCTTTGTTATACCTCTGTGAAGGCCCCTGTTCCCAGCATCTCCACCTGAAGACAACCACGGAGAACTGCCTTTGCTTGAACACATCTTTGCTGTGGTGCCTCTCAGAGCTTTCATCCGTGTGGCACCACCTGGGACAGCCTTTCTTCACCTTGTCCAAGGAGCAAATCATCTTGTCTTTCAAGATCTAGCTAGTAGCCCCAGTGTCTACTTTTCAGTGAAGTTCTCACTGAGCACTGTGGTTTAAATGTGCTTCTCTGGGACCCTCCAACCCGAGTCCTTTTGGGCTTGTCCTTGCACCCGATGGTCTGAGAAGGTCAGGCCCCGTCTCCCCCTCTGCCAGACTCACTGGGTCCTGCTAGGTCCCAGCTATAAGTAAATCCATCAGCTCTTCCCACTAGAAGGTCCTTGATGTTTATTCTCTTGACTCCAGGTGCCCTGCCTGCCCCTTAGAGATGGCTCTGGGCTTTGTGGAACTGGGACCCCTGCAGAATGAACACTAGGAAAGGTCCATGTCTGGAGCCCTGCATGGGGCAACTGTGCAGAGTCCCTCTGCTTCCCTGGCCTCTTCCTCCTCCTTACCTGGGGTGCACATGGCCCTTTGGGACAAATCCAGCTTGGCCACGTCTGTCTTTCCCTGACTGGGCTTCGTTGGTTTTGAGGAGGAAGGGAGGGGCGGAGGAAGGGGTGGAGACTGGGTGGGAGAATTCCTCAGACAGGATGGGATCTGGGAGTGGCCTGTGAATGCTGCAGGACAGATAAAGTGGCAGCTGCAGCTGACAGCGTTAGCAAGGTTTTGTGAACACCGTGATAGGGAACGCCGCAGCCAGGGAGGAGACTGTGGGACTGAGCTACCCATGTTGCTCTCAGCCTGCCTTGTATTTTCCTTGACTCATGGGAGTCTGATACACACAGTCCCTCCACCTACCTGACAGTCCCTCCTACACCCTGCCCAGTCTCCCCCAGGGAACAAAGAAAGTTGCCACTTCTGATGTCTACCAACTCCTGTCATTGTAGGCGTGAAGCCAGTGGTGGGAAGCCTTGGTTTCAGCTTTAACTTGGGGACAATGCCAGCGACAGCAGCACTGATACACTGGCCTCCTGCCTTGTGCCAGAGACTGTTTCAAACATATCTCATGGATTAGCTCATTTAACAATCATAATTACTTTTTGAGGTATGTGCTACTGTTATCTCCATTTTCTAGATGAAGAGCCCAAGGTTCCAGGAGCTCAGTGACTCATAGCTACGAGCTGAGTTGGGATCTGACCCTCGTAGTCTGGCCTCAAGACCATAATACTCCCCATCACACTGTCTTACCTCTCTAGCCATGTTCAAGACTGGATCACGAGGAAGGCCCTGTGGCCACCTCCAGGAATGGAGGTCTCTGGTCAGTTTCCTGTCTGAGCACCATATTCTAAGGGGTATGCTGACAAGTTGAGAATGGCCCCCAGAATACCGGGATGCACGTGCTGTGAGAGGTGGTTGGAAGACAGGATGGGTGACTTGGAGACTGAGAAGGTTGGCCCAGTTTCCTGGCTCTGCTGAGTGCTGCAGAAATACCCAGAAAAAAAGCCTGACACTGAGCTTGCTCAGTGAGAACTTCACTGAGAAAAAGACACTGGAGCTAGATCTTAAAGGACAAGGTGATTTGCTCCTCAGACAAGGTGGAGAAAGGCTGTTCCAGGTGGAGCCACATGGATGAAAGCTCTGAGATGTACAATAGCAAAGGAGTGTTCAGGGCAAGATGGCGACCTGGTCTGCTTGGCGCAGAAGGGTGTGTGTGGGAATGATGGGAGATGGGCCCACAAGACCCTGGGGCTTTACTCCATCAGTCCCTCAGACTGGTAGGCAGGGATATGGGCTCCTCAGAGCTAGGTGGGAAACCCCTTTGCCATGTCCCTGGTTGGCAGGGACAGAGTCTGTTGCTCTCTATGCAATCGGTTCCTTCAACGTTCTCAGCCCTCTGGTTGCTCTGTGCTGTGCCTCTCAGGACCCACCCTTTGGGTTCTCCGTGACTTGCTTTGATCAGTTCCTGGCGGCCCTGAGCTACCCCAATAGCACTAGTAGTCAGTTCTTTCTCTGCACCCCAAGAACAGCCCAAGGTAGCTTCATTTGATTGAGAAAGCCTTTGGCAGTGATTTGGGGGCATTGCCTTTAAAGCTGTCTGTTGGGGTGTCCACCAGTAAAGAAACAAAAGCTCCAGTTCCAGCAAAGCTGGAGGTGAAGGGCTGGGAAGACCAGTATACCATACCATAAGTCCTAAGGGAAAGATATCCCAGCTCTGTACAAAGAAGTGTCCATTTTTACTGCCCTACTTATCTGCAGGGAGCATCTTGAGCTGGGCTGGTTTGGGAGACTAGGAAGGGCAGAGAAGCAGGTGTTGAACATTCTTTGGTCTCTGAGTTGATCCCTAAGGTCTTCCACTGATGAGGGAAAAACAAAGAAGGAAGATGTGTCCAGACAGACTTGGATGTGCAAGAGACAGAATGCACGTGTAGGAACAAGGAGAGAGGAGGCAGGAGTTGAGGGGAGGAGGATGGAGATCATGGTGCAGGTCTGATGCCTGGGAGGGAGAAAGAGAGGGAGGATGGTTAGGTGGAGAGAGCTCAAAATGCAGATGGATCTGAGAGATTTGGTGGCCAGCAGGGAGCTCTGGAGCCAGGCCTACCTGGTAAGGAGTCTTGCCTGGGGCAGGAATGGCTGAACTTTCAGACCCCTGCCACACTCTGGCATTGGGAGGGGACAGAGGAGAACACGACCCTGGAGAAAGCACTAGTGGATCCCTCAGGTGCAGCCATCTGCTCACGACACCCAGCTGGCTTTCAGGAAGAGAGACCAGAGTAGCATACTCCTGTGGCTATCGCGAGAGGAGCCCCGGACTTGGAGAGGAGATGATGTGCTCAGCCCTTGAAGTCAGAGGCAGGGTGCATGGAGAGCACTGAGGATTTGGAAAGACAGGTCTCATGCTTTCGTGAGGCGGGGCCATTGAGTCACAGAATGGAGGCATTGTGCTGAAGAGCCTTTGTGGGAAAGGCCGGGGCTCACAGCAGCTCACTCTGTCACAGAGCCAGAATCTGGTGGTGAAGAGAAACAGCACACAGCACCCCCACCCCATGTCAGTTGTGACCCTGCACTGTCCTACCTCTTACCATCAGACCCCTGGGCATTCCTCCAAAGAGAAATTAGGGAGCTGGTGTAAGTGACTGTGAAACGCCCTTCTGTATCTGATTCTTCATCATTCGATGTGATTATGATCCATTTTTAGTATGTCCTTTGATAAATCCTTTTGCCAGACTTGCGACGCTTTCTCTCCTCATCCGTCATCGCTGCAGCCTTCTCTCTGGCTCCCAGGAGTCAGGGGTCACTCAGAAGCTGGTGCTAAGCTATTTTGGGGAAAGACTACGCTCCTTGCATAGGGGAAGGGCCGTAACTGACGTTGATTGGGAAGGTCACAGGGCTGTCGGGTTGGAGGTGAGCTGAGGATGAAAGGAGAGAGCTTCCTGACGTGTGGCCAGAGATATCCCTGCTTCTGGACTGTAAAACTGTAAGGACATGTGGCTCTGTGACCCCAAACAGAAGTCACAGAGGGAGGCACTGGAGGAAGGAACTGTGGCTTTCTGCAGAGTTAACTTGTTTCAGTGTCTCCTCTGGTTGATGTCAGAATCCTGACAGCCTCCGGCAGGGCATCCACTCCTGATCCCTCTGGCAGGGCACAGACCTTTGGCATCATATATCGGTGAATAGGCGTGCATTACAGTAAATAAACTCTTTGTAAAATTAATTTGTTAATGCCTGGAGCTTGTTTAGAGAAGGGTTCTGTGTCCACATCCTAATCAGTCCCCACAAACGTTACTGCACATGGCAAAAGGGACTTTGCAGATGTGATAAACGAAGGCTCAGGGAACAGGAACTTCTCCGGGATGATCTGAGTGGGACAATGTGATCCCAAGGGTTCTTGAAGAGGGCATAGGTAGGTGAGAGTCAGAAGAGACAAAGAAGTGCCTTAAAGATGAAGGAGGGAACACAAGCCAGTATGGGCAGGTACTAGACTCTGAAAAGGGCAAGGAGCCTTCATGGGCAACGAGCCTTGTGGACACTCTGATTTTAGCCCAATAAGAATCATTTCGGGCTGAGCTTACACCTGTAATCCCAGCACTTTGGGAGGCCGAGGTGGGAGGATTGCTTGAACCCAGGAGTTGGAGACCAGCTTGGGCAACATGGGGAGACCTTGTCTCTACCAAAAAAAAAAAAAAGGCTCATTTCAGACTTGTGACTTCCAAGGCTATATAAAGTATAAAGGAATAAATTTATGTTGTTCTGAGCCACTAAATTATGATAATTTAAGGCAGCAGCAATAGGAAACGAATACCAAGTTCAGGGGAGAAGTATTCTCAAATTTGCCCTGCATCAATTTCACATTTTGAATGAGATGCTTCAAAGAAACCACCGTCTCACTGAGTCTGCAGAATTCCAAAACGGTAAATAACCCTAGAAATACTGAAGGCTCCCAGGATGTGCCTGGGTGACAGGGCAGGTAGGGGTCAGCCCTTCCTGTGGACAAAGGGAGCAGGGCAAGGTCACTGTGGTGGGTGCAGCTCAGGGCTAATTATAACCGTGGCCTTCACATGTGGATGCTGGTGGTATCTGGGGGCTGAGGCCACTGCTGCTCCAGTCAAGGTCACAGGGAAAGCCAAGTGGTGCAGGTGGCGTGGTTCAGGCTGTGAATCCACATGGGAGGGTGCTGCCGCCTGTAATTGCATCCTCAAATGGAAGAGAGAGAGTGTCTACAAACCAGGTCAGCAACCTCAGAGACAGGCTAGATTCAGAGCCAGGCTGAGATTACTCCAGAAAAGAAGGTGGGGTTGTTGTGGAGACAGAACTGGGGACTGTGTCTCAAAGACAGTTCTGAAGTGTGGACTCCTGTCGCCCTGCACCTTTCTTAGAATGCAGGAAGAGGGGACTGCATCTGACAAGAGGTTGAGTGGAAGGGTGGGAGGAAGACAGAGGAGAGAACACGAAGGGGTAGGGATAGACTACAGTTCAGGGACTCTGGCCACAGCGGAAAAGAGGCTGACAAGAACTAGGCGGGGTACCAGAGTCGAAAGAAAAGGCCTTTTGTCTGTTAGTTTTTCAAGGATAGGAAGGCCTAGAGAAGTTTGAAAATAGAACACAAGGAGCCCAAACGAGGGAAGAAATGAAGCTGCTGGTGGAGGTGAGGCCTTGGAGTCAGGGCCCTAAGAGTACAGGAAGAGATGGGGCTGGGGGCGGGGTGCTCAATGCACAAGGGCAGAGTGGGTCCTCTCTTCTGAGGCCAGAGGGAGGAAGAGGATGGCGGGAGGTCAGGAGAGTGTGGGGTGTAGGCTCTTCCCCACTGTTCTATGGAGATACCCAGAGCCGGGCCTGGTGGTGAACACAGAAGCACCAATCTGGTTCTTCCTAAAGCATGAGGTCGAACCAGGCTGCAGATATGCACTTGACGTGAGGCTGAGGAGAGCAGGGTAGGAATTTGCTGGCTTTAACAAAATATGAATTTGTACCACTCTAAAGGATGGGCTTTAAAGAGAGAAAGGGTCTGTTTTATCTTTGTAAGAATCCCAGGCAGAGCATGGTGGCTCTCGCTTGCAATCCTAGCACTTTGGGAAACTGAGGCGGAAGGATCGCTTGAGCCCAGGAGTTTGCCATCAGCCTGGGCAACATGATGAGACCTTGCCTCTACAAAATAAGGAAATAAAAAAAATTAGCTGGGTGTGGTGGCATGCACCTGTAATCCCAGCTACTCAGGAAGCAGAAACGGAAGTATCATTCCTGAGCCCAGGAGATCGAGGCTGCGGTGAGCCATGATCCTGCCACTGCACTCCAGCCTGGGCAATGGAGTGAGACTCTGTCTCAAAATAATAATAAATAAATAGGGCAGGCGTGGTGGCTCACGCCTGTAATCCCAGCACTTTGGGAGGCGGCGGTGAGAGGATTGCCTGAGCCCAGGGTTTCGAGACCAGCCTGGGCAACATGGCAAGACCTTGTCTCTACGATAAATCAAAAAATTAGCTGGACTTGGTGGTGCGCACCTGTGGCTCCAGCTACTTAGAAGGCAGAGGTGGAAGGATTGCCTGAGTCCAGCAGGTCGAAGCTGCGGTGGCCATGAGTGTGCCACTCTGCTCCAGCCTGGGTGACAGAGTGAGACTCCTACTAAAAAAAAAAATTAAATAAATAAAGAGAATCCTAGCTGGTAGGTGATCTAGGGTGTCACCCAGAGACCTAGTTTTTTCTCTCTTGTTACTCTGGTGTCTCTAGGCATGGATCTCGCCTGCATGGGCGAGGCTGGCCCAACACGGGAAGAGAAAGAGGAGGGCTACCCAGAGGTTGCACTTTCTACTTCTCTTCACATCTATGGCCACACCTAACTGCATGGGAGCTGGGAAATGTAGTTCCCCCCGGTAGCCATATGCCCAGCTAAACACAGGCAAGGCTAGTAGAGACAAGCAGAATAAGGGGCAAATATTAAGGGATAACTGGCCACTTTTGCCATGGGATTCAGACCTAAGCATGTGTAGCTGTGAATCCTGGCTTTGCATTCAAACATGTGACTTCGCCTTCCTGGGCTTCATCCTTCTACCCCATGGGGTCAGGGCCATGGATCCATGCACGCAGGGCATGGTGATGAGTAGGCAGCAGCAGGGAAGCACCTGGCAGTGGCCCGGAACACAGTGGGCACCAATACCTGCTGTCTCCTACTTTCCCTCCTTTCTGCCCTAGGGAAGCCCATGTACCTGCACATCGGGGAGGAGATAGACGGTGTGGACATGCGGGCCGAAGTCGGACTCCTGACCCGTAACATCCTGGTGATGGGGAAGATGGAGGACGAGTGCTACCCCTACAGCAACCACATCTGCAGCTTCTTTGACTTCGATACTTTTGGGGGCCACATCAAGGTATGGGTCGGCCTGACTGAGGTTGTCAACCCAGCCAGGAAAACTCCCAGGGTGCCACCCTGTGAACAATGCTTCTTAGTAGGGAAGTGGATGGGGGAGCAGTAGGTAGAATCAAGGGCAGAGAACCTTTTGGAAGTTTGAGAAGTCTTGTGTGTTTTCCATTGGCATGCAATTCATCTGTCAATGCACAGGAGCAAGTGGGATGATAGAGCCAATTTGGGAACAAACAGCCTCTACTCCTGGCTACGTGGTCCATGTCACACTGCTCCATCATTGCTGTCATTCCCTGTCTTTACTATTTAACCCTGTTCACTTAAAGAATAAGCATTGGACTCACAAAAAGTTATATTTACAATGGACTCATTATAGGCTGTGGTGAGACAGGATCGTGCCACTGCACTCCAGCCTGGGCTAGAATGAGACTGCCTCTAAAAAATAATATAAAATGAAACTAAAAACAACTAATCCATTACAATACAGATGAAACAATAAGCAGGAGAGAGAAACTCGAAGTTGCAGCATGAAATTTACTTGTGAGTTTCCGTAGAGTTAAAGCCTGCAGGTTCTCGTTGCCCAATGAAGAAAAATTATTCCAGTTCATTGACACTTAAGTTTTTCTAGTATAAGCTCAAAGAGTGATTCTTTAAAAATTCCTATACAAACTGCTTTTACCTGGCATACTATATTGAATAAAACACCCCAAAATTCTTCAGGTGGCAATTGGTTTCAATACCATAGCATAATACTGTCTTGAAGTTTTGTGAAGACAGTTCTCTTAAAGATAAAATCATGTGCTTTAAGGGTAAAATTCTTTGGTAATGTAACTAAATTGATGAACACAGTAAAACTTACAGAGTTCACAATTGGCAGCCCTATTGACATTTTATGTAAGATAGTTCTTTGTTATGCAGGCCTTTGTTAAAGGATTTCCAGCATCCCTACTCCCTTAAATGCTAGCAGTGCTCCGCAATCCTTGTCACCACGAAAAATATTTCTACATATTTTCGGTCATTTACTGGGGACAGAGTGGGACAGGGGAGATGGCACTGTCCTCAGTTGAGGTATTCATTAGCAGGACTAAAGCAGAAATAGCAGGTCTATGTTGCACAAACTGCTATAGCCCTCTTTCCAACTCTGAGAGTAATCCCTGAGTGATAAGGGCACTCTTTCCCACTGAGCCCAAACTACACCTCAGAATTATTCTCAACACAGCTCTCCAGGGAAGCCACTACTGGAGTTAGCATTCCAGTCAACATCTGTTTTTGAAAGAATTGGTTTAACATGTCAAGATCTTCCTTCTCTAATAGAGATTGACTGAGCCCATCTTTTGACAGACTGTGCTTTCACAGTGAGCTTTCTGGAGGGTTGGCATTACATGTGGTCAGGTGGGTTTCCTTGAGCCCAATGGGAGTGAATCTAGGAATACTGTGAAGTGAGGGTGTGGAGCTCTACCACTCACACACATGCCACCAGAGCATGAACTTGTGGAGATTCCAGAGTCAGCGTCTCCTTTCCCTCCCCCAGAAGAAGGTCTCAGTGAAGGATGATAACACAGTCTCTTCCTGCCCCATGGTCCATTGTAACCAGGATTCCCCAGCACTCCAAGGGCATGCTTTTTTTCAGCTCCCTACAGAGTTATCCCTTCCTCATGAGACTCAGTGGCTTAGCAGGAAAGGAGATGAAAATGAGCCCGGGCTATGGCACAGCTCTTCTGAACATCTCAATTCCAAGCAGCCATTGCTTTGGAGTGTTCTCTGTCATTAGTAGCACTTTGTCTGTCTTTCTCCATGTAGGAAGGGCTAGGCATCCTAACCCACATGCAGAGAATATCTTTGGTGTACTGAGTGCCCAGGTGGGGATTTGATGAAGCACTGTGGAATGTAGGCACCAGCTAAGGAGATCAAGAAGCATCTCATGGGCTGACTCTTTGCTCTCCTTCCCCAGTTTGCACTGGGATTTAAGGCAGTACATCTGGAGGGCATGGAGCTGAAGCACATGGGGCAGCAGCTGGTGGGCCAGTACCCAATTCACTTCCATCTGGCTGGCGATGTGGATGAAAGGGGAGGCTACGACCCGCCCACGTACATCAGGGACCTCGCCATCCACCACACGTTCTCTCGCTGTGTCACGGTCCATGGCTCCAATGGTCTGTTGGTAAGCATCTCCTTCCCTGAGGGAAGTCCAGGGATGGCCGAAGGATAGTTTGCATTTGAAGGATGTTAGGATATAGACACTTAGTTCAAGGACTTTGAGGGGGTTGAACCATCCTTAGCTGAGATTTTAGAAAGATATTATCTGGGAGCAGGACATCAACCAAACAGGAAGGAGAAAATAGAAGTGTGCCCTTCCCAAAGGCCCCAAGTGACAGGGATGGGTGAGTGATTAGTCTACAATGATTTCTGGAAGTCCAGTTTCTGCTGCACCTCATTGGAATGATGTGGCATCTGGGAATCATTCTGTGACCACACGTGACAGATCTGCTAACTTCAGACAAGAAGGATCATGACAAGACTCAGGGTTGTGACACATGTCTGACAAATGTAAGGAAGTGGGAGCAATGGACCCTTTTCTTCTGTTGACCCAAAAGTCTCTTGCTGTTCTAGCAAGAGCTACTGAGAGAAATATCCTCATCAGCAAACTGGCATATGTTTCAGTGGAGTGTCTTGGTTTCCACAGATAATTTTTACACTAAATTGGTTCTTCTTTACATGCACTAGACTTATATCCTCTATAAACTTGTAACTGCTTTTTGGAAAAATGGCACCCTACGGGCTGAATACAGCCACCAGATGTGTTTTGTTTGGCTTATACAGTGTTTAGAAAAACATTTGAAAAATGTTAGACGAAATTGATAATTTTACACTAAATTGAATTTTCTTCAAATGAACTATGCTTATATCCTCTATAAACTTTAAAACCGGAAGTCACAAAATGGCACCCTGCAAGCTGAATCTACCAACCAGATGTGTTTTGTTTGGCTTCAATCATGTTTAAAAAAAACATTTGAATTAGTTTCCATCATTTAAAAATTAAGAGATTCCACATAAAATGCTGGATTCCTGGCTTCTCTTGAAAAGTAGGATGTGTTGGCAGTGCCAGTCTTGCCTTCCTGCAGGGCAACAATGGCTTGGAGCAGAGCCATGGCTGCTTCCACTAAGCCGGGTGTGCATTCTTCAGCATACACCAGGCTCACCACAGCCCCTACAATTACTGCAAATTCCCCAGGCCGGTGCTACTGCTTTCATGGCCTGTTGGTCTGTAGGGACATTTGAGTCTGTGGCCACTTACCACCAGATATGTGGGGTGGGAAGATGAGGAGGCTGTCAATGTGTCACCAGTGTGATTCTGTTCAACATGCTCTTCTGTTATAAAGGAATGTCTGTTGTCTTTGTGTTTTAAATGCTCTGATTTAAAACTTCCGCTGAGTCTAGGGGAGAGACCATGGGCTTTGGAGCCTAGTCTAGGAGGACTTGGGTTCAATCGCTTGGTTCACAGGTTATAAGCTATGCAACCTTGGGCAAGTTGCTTAACATCTCTGAACCTCAGTTTCCTCCTCAGTCAAGTGGGAAAACAATACCAAACCTACAGAGCTGTTGTGAGGATCAATGAGTCATAAATGCCACAGGGAGACTCAAACCCCCTGCCACGGGATTCACGTGCACGTGCTGACCACATATTAGGACTGATTCTGACCCACAGGTGGTGTAGGGCTGTGCTGGAGCTATTGCTGGAAGATGTGGGATTTTTTTTTTCGGGCTCAAGGAAGAAGCAAAGGAAAATACTTTCTGGTTGAAGTTGGAAGACAGCAGAATTTACAATAAACTCAGATTGTCAGGGATGCAGTGTAACACAGAGCATGGTCTCTGGATCCAGATACTCTGGGCTGCGGTCTTGGTGCTGCCACTTACTAGTGGTGTGGTCCTGGGCCAGTCATTTGACCTCTTCAGTCTTCTGTAAGATGCAGAGGGTGGCATGACCTACCCCACACAGTTGCTTCCAGGATTGAGTGAGCAGAGGACAGTGAGAGTGTGGAGCCCAGTGCCCAGCCCACACATGGTCCTGGGAGCAGGCGTTGGGTCTGTCCTGTGCCCTCATGCAACTTATAACGAATACAATGAATACAGTGATAACATCCTCACTCGGGGTGGCGATTGAGGCCAGGACACATGGTGCAAAGAACACCATGGGATTGGTTAGGAAAGACAACCGGCCTGACAGTCTTTGGAGCTTTACTTGCTCTAAGCACTTTATGCTAAAGTTTTATGCTTAAACATAGCTTAAGTTTATCTACATTTAACTTTACTAAATAGAGAATGATATTAAGATTACTGGAAGCCTATAATTGCAAATCTGGGTTGCTTTGCGTGGAAGCCATTGTGAATCTCAGGGCAATCACACACACACACACACACACACACACACACACACACCCCTGGAGTGTGGACAGTGGCTATGCTTTCCCAGCCACTTGCTGTGTGGCCTTGGGCAGGCTATTTGATCAGTTTCCCCTTATATGCTGTGGAGAACGTGAAGGCCACCTCTCAGCTTGTTTAGTTGGCAGATGCCTGGGAAATGGTTTTGACTGCCTTTGGAATAGCAAACTTTCCTCAGAGCAGTGAGCCCAGGTCCCAGTTGCAGGAACGGGCACACAAAGGGGGAAGTAGAGGCAAGAAGTGCTGGGAGCGACAGGGACATTGGGTACTCGGGGGCGCCTAGAAGGGCAGTATCTCCATGGGGCTGCAGGCTGGCTATGAGAGGAGAGCTGGCATGATGGGCCTGAGAGATACACGAGGCAAGAGGGCGGGCAGCAGGTCGGGGCATCCCACGGCTGTATCTGCAGTAGTCAGGTGGGTCGCTTGCACCCACAGTAGAGGTAGACTCTTGGAGACAGAGCCTGGGACTTCTTGGAACCAGAGGCTTCTGCCTCCCTGCACACTAAGGCTTCCCTTCTGCCTGCCTCCTGGGGATGTGGGCTGCCAGAGTGGGAGAGAGCACCATCCAGACACCAGGTAGCCAAGGTGCCAGCTACTGCTTGTCCTGCTGGCCTCGTAGGGCTCCAGCCTCACCCCACTTGGGGTCAGGCTCGATGGGTGAGCAGACAGGCTAGGATTTGGAGTACACAGCCCTGTGCAGCCTTTCCAAGATGAAACCAAATCATCATGGCTCAGAATCTAGATGAAGCACAGGTCTCTAATTCTCTGGGCCGAGCAGGCAGCAGGGCCATGGAGCACATTCCATGTCCTTCCATGGGACCCCCAAAGGCCGGCCCTGGGCGGAATTGGCACCTCACCCTGTAAATGTGTCACTGCTGGGACAGAGGTTTCCACATGCAGAACAGGAGCTGGACTCTCTCCCTTGGTGTTTGACATCTGATTCCTTCATTTTGGTTTGAAGGATTTACCAATGGCTGACTGTGTATGAAAAGATTGTTTAGCTGACCAGTCTTGAAAGGAGCCAAACGCAGATTGATTTGATTCTGATTCCAAGGGCAGAGGCCATTCGGTAGCATTGAGAAAGTCACCTAACACCATCCCTGGGCTCGGGAGGGCTGGACAAACAAGCAGACGCTGGCTTGGAAGGAAGAGGGCTTCCCAGTTGTGCAGAGCTGAGGGTGGCCTTAAAGCCTAGCCTCAAGCTGATCTTGTGGCGCCCCGGGAGGCCCTTGCTCATGGGCCCCTCCATGCTGCATCCTCAGAGCAGTGTTCCTCCTGCCGCCCACCCCCCTTAGGCTGTCACTTCTGCTCCTTCCCTTTCTTCACCACAGACTTCTGGGAAGCGTGGTCTGAAATGGACTCTTCTGCCGATACCTGCTTCTCACTTCTCTCCTAACTGACAAACATGTGGGCTTCTCAGCTTTTGCTTTCTCTGATCCTTGGTGATGGTTCTTAACAATGTCACTCCAGCTGGGCAAGGTGGCTCATGCCTATAATCCCAACATGCTGAGAGGCAGAGGCAAGAGGATTCCCCTAGTCCAGGGCTTCAAGACCATCCTGGACAACTTGGCGAGACCTTGTCTCTACAATAGATCAAAAAATTAGCTGGGTGTGGTGGCACATGCCTGTAGTTCCAGTCACTTGGAAGAATGAGGTGGAAGGATTGCCTGAGCCCAGCAGGTTGAGGCTGTGGTAGCTGTGAGCATGCCACTGCACTCCAGCCTGGATGACAGAGTGAGACTCTGACTCAAAAAAAGAAAAAAATGCCAATGTCACTCCAACATGTCACCACTGAGCATAACATATCCCCTGCTCCTTCTTATGCCTCATTCAACACCTTACTCTTTTTCAACATAACAGTTAAACTGCAGGCATCAGTAAAACATCAAGGTTAAAAAGCATAGAGTCCCAGAGACTTGTGTTTTCATCTGCCAATGTGACCTTGGGGAACTGAGGGAAATTTTCTGGGCCTCAATTTCCTCCTATGTAAAGTGAGGGTAATGGCAGAACCGACTTCAAAGAATTTTTAGGAAGATTTAAACCAGATAATGTGTGATTTAGTTCGCAAGTTTGTTTGTTTGTTTGTTTGTTTTTTGAGTCAGGGTCTCACTCTGTCACCCAAGCTGGAGTACAGTGGCATGGTCACAGTTTGTTGCAGTCTCAAACTCTTAGACTCAGGCAATCCTCCTACATCAGTCTCCTGAGTAGCTGGGACTACAGGGCCCATGCCACCATGTGCTGTTTATCTTTTGATTTTTTTGTAGCAATGAGGTCTCACTATATTGCCCAGTCTGGTCTTGAGCTCCTGGGCTCAGGCAATCCTCTTGCTTCTGCCTCCCAAAGTGCTGAGATTACAAGGGCAAGCCACTGCGCCTGGCCAGCAATTATATTAAAAGGTATTATCACTATGTGCTTCTGTATCTGACTGTGTTCTGCGTAAAAAATCATTGGTTTTGTGGATAGTGGTAGGTATCCCTCGGGGGAAAAAAAAGAATATTTCTGAAGTTAAAAGTTCTTGGCAAATGCCACATACATGTCCTCCCTCCCTATTTTGAAAATTTACAATGCATGCTTGCAGTAAAAACACATGCTTAGCTTTGATTATCCCAGCGATGCCTAAATTCATTCAACCAGAGAACCTTTCCCACAGGATATTTGCATCTCACACAGCTGGTGTTCTATTGAACAGAGTTTGGGAAATGCTTCTCTTGATACTGACATTGTTCATGGGGTCCTTCTTGAAATGCAGGGGTGAGCACCAACCTTGCAGGATGCTGTCAGATGTAGGGTCCAGCCTGCCTTCAAAGGAAGAAGGCTCTAAGCACATTATCTGCACGCTGGATGGCAGGTGTTGGGGTGTAAGATGGGTTATCACGTGCTTCTGAACTCTGAGGCAGGACACAGGGGTAATCACCTTCCTGTTCCCTCCTAGAAGACAATGACTCTATTCTAGCACCTTTGCAGAAGGTAGAAAAGACCCCAATATAGGTTCTGCCTGTTTCTTCCTCCCTTCCTTCTTGAAGGCTGAGGAAGGAGTGTGTGGGAGAAAAACACATGTCCTTCCCACCTTGTGTACTGCTCAGAATGCATTATCTGTGACATAAATGCCTCCATACGTGCTTGAAACCAGGATGGCCCTAACAGGCTGCCACATGTGATCTGCACTGGTCCAGGGGTCCGTGTCCACACGGCTGCAGTCTGTCCCCGAGCCCTCCAGCCTAGGGACACACCCTCCCTTCAGCATTCTGCTAAAGATGGCGGAGCCCGACACATGCATGGCAGGAAACCCAGTGCCCTCTCTCCCAGCCTCATGGTTCTGGGAATTGTGGGAGATGCTTCTGTTCTTCCTAGTTATCCACATTCCAGGTTTCTTGAATACCATTCCAGGTTTCTTGAATTCACATTCTCACTCACGTCTTGATTCACGTAGCTGCTCTCATCTCTCCTTCCTGCATGAGCCCAGATGTGCAACCCAGACTCTTGCCCTTGATTTCCCCAGAAGCTTCGTTGGCCCGGGGGCTTTTACTGGTAGGTCAGAGTAAGAGATGGGGAGGGGGAAGGGGTGCATGACAGAGCAGCACAGAAATCAGCAGTGAGAGGTGGAGTCACAGGTCCCTCTGCAGACCAACGCTTTCCTGGGGCTGTGCCTGCTCCTCCCCGCAACCTGGTTGAGTTCTTGCCTCCTCCTGACCTCTCCTGCTAGACACTCATTCCTTTCCTTATTAGGCAGAGCAATTTGGTTGTCCAGTTTCTTTCCCAGGTTCTATTTGCATATTCAAAAGCTCATTAAGAAACTATAAGTAAATGACCCCCCTACCCTGCAAAGCAATCCTCTCTTCAGCAGTTCAAAAAATATTTTTAAAAATAATGGCAGGAGCTTAGAAATTATGGTCTTTGTTTAAACTTGACTATATTTGTTGTCAAGCTTCTCACTAATGTGAATTATATCACACCCACCCTAGAAGGCAGAAATAAGTAAAGTTCATTTCTGTTTGTATTTGTTTGTTTTAAACAGCAGTTTCTTTTACTCACTGTATACAGGCTGACAGTGGAAGTCATTACAACTGGGACATATATATCTGTCCTGATTTGCACAGGACATTTCCATTTTTGACCTGTTTTCCCAGCTTAATCACTAATAACAACCCCTTCACTCTCAAAAACGCACTGGCTCAGACAGTAAACTAAATAAAATTGTCCCCTTAACTGAAGCAGTCCTTGATGGCTGTTCTGAGGTCTTTAATTGTCAGACAGAGCCCAGGAATTTTCTCCTTCATAATCTCGTGCCTGGACCAGACCTGCCAACAGTTGAAGACTTAAAGCAGCTTTCATGAATTGCCATCAGCAGGGTAGAAGATATCCAGAACAAAGGGGGAAATGTGATTCGTCCAAGACTGTGGCAGGGAGCTTACACACTACATCTGGTTAGCACACGCAGGGACTGGGTGGCTGCCTGGAAATCTACATGTAGGTGTCTGTTTATGTAGCTTCTCTCTCTCTCTCTCTTTCTATCTATCACTAGATCTCTCTATCTCTATCTCTCCATCTATCTCTCTAGCTCTGTCTCTCTCTCTCTCTGTATATATACTTCTCTATCTACCTATCTAGCTAGCTAATTCTATCTCTATTTCTTGATCTCTCTCTATCCCTATTTATCTATCTCTATCTATCTCTCTTCATATTTATCTATTATCTATCTAATTTCTCTATCATCTATCTTTCTAGCTTTATCTATCATCTACTTATCTATCTATCATTTATCATCTATCATCACAAGCTATGTCACAGTTTAAATATTTAATCCTGGAAAATGTCCTAAGAAGGAACAATCCCAGAATATGGTAGACATCACCCTATCACATGGGGACAGCCAGGCAAGTCACACAGCAAGTTTGTGGCTGAGTAGACACTTGAATTTGTGTCTTCTACTCCCTCCCCAGGGCTTCCTTCTACTGAATCATGCTTCTCTTTCAACTCTCTGTGCTATCCTCACCCCACTCTTAAAGAGAAGAAATGCAACCCAAAGTGAAAGATTTTTTAAAAATTTCTAAAGCTGTTAAGTACTGATTAGCACACAAGTGATGGAATCAGACAAAAGAGGAATCAAATCCCAGTCCTGTCCTTGCAAGAGAATTGTCTTGGAGCAACTTTCTAAGTTTCAGCATCATTTATAGAATAATAGTTGTGACAAAGTTTAAATGAGATAACATTTGTAACACATTTGACATCCAGTAAACAGTAGTTAGTTTTCTTCCTTTCAACGAGGTTTTCTCTCCTAACAGTCTCAGAGGAAATCTCTTTGTCAGGCATTTGTTAGAATAAAAATGTACCTAACATTCATTATTCATATTCAGAAAAGGGTGCCCAAAGTGTGCTCCAGACAACAGGGCAAACGAGTGCCTACGATTTCAGAATTGTGGGCAGGAGGCAGGAGGCCTGGGTCTGAACACAGCACCACCATGAGGTCGCTGAGTGCCCTGGGATGCCCACGTCTCTTCTCTGACCCTCATTGTCCTTCTCTGTAGTGCGAAGGCATTGAACTTGAACTTGAACTCAGATGTTCCTGCCAGCTTGAGCAGCCCACGTTTCCTTGCCTTTTTCTCCTGTGCTTGTTTGCCCAGGCTATTTATAACACACTTTCATGGTTCACTAGGAGAAAAGGAAGCCGTACCATTGATGACCTTGGTATCAACTGAAATACTCATTGAAGGAATGAATAGGATTCAGGATCACACCCTTGCTTATTGCCAAAGACAAAGGGAGGGAGGCTTGTTTGAGGGAACAGAGGGCTTGACTGCCACAGGACTGCTTGTATGTTGAGTCCTCCTGGTGGAGTGAATGGGCACAGCTAGAAAACCAAGGTTCCAGTGACAACTTTGTATATGAGACTTATGTGACCTTTGGCAAATCACTTAATTCCTCTGAGACTCATTTTCTTTATCTCAGAAAGAAAAAGATCTATTAGAGGATGGTGTGAGAGTTCAGCAAGATTAAAAGGTGTGAGGCCTGGCATGGTGGCTCATGCCTGTAATCTGAGCATTTTGGGAGACCAAGGTGTGAGGACTGCTTGAGCCTAGGAGTTCTAGAGCACCCTGGGTAACATAGTGAGACCTCATCTCTACAAAAATAAAAAAATTAGCTGGGCATGGTGGTGTGAGCCTGTAGTCCCAGCTACTTGGGGGACGCTAAAGCAGAGGATTGCCTGAGCCCAGGAGTTCAAGGCTGCAGTGAGCCATAATCGTGTCACTGCACCCCAGCCTAGGTGTCAGAGTGAGGCCCAACTCAAAATAAATAAAAGAGGCCAGGCCAGTACTGGGATATGAAGGGGCCTAGTTTGAGGATGCTTCCACAGGCTGGCTGCCTAGAAGTGGGAGAGTGGACAACTCTCATAGGAAGACTCTGGAGGGAACTGGGCAATTACACTACATCAGTGCTTCTCGAGCAGGGGTGATTTGGTCAGTCTTTCCCCTCCCATCCAAGGGAATATTTGGCAATGCTTGTCTGGAAACACGTTTGGTTGTTACAATTGAGGGGGCTTTACTGGCATCTGGTGGGTAGTGGCAGGGTGGTTGCTGAACACCCTACAGTGCAGAGGACAGCCCCTTGAGAAGCTCACAGTGCTGAGCAGGGAGTTGTTTCTGGGTGTGTAGGGATTTTCCAGTGCTTGGCACGGTGGCAGGTACTGAATAGGTGTGGGTTGAACTGAGGCCACCGGGAAGCAGGAACTCCCTGGTCAGATGATGTCATCGGGCTGCCAGCACCCAGGGTGGGGATGAAGAATGGAGATAAGTGAGGCATTCCTCGCTGTCATCCCACTGTGGAGAGGTCACCTTGGGGGCAGTGAGCATCTCTCTGGGGTGTCTGAGCAGAAGCAGGGGGCCTATTTGCCAGGGATGCTTGCTGAAAGCTGACTTGGATTCCTGGGTGAGGACACAATAAGAAGCATCAATATTGGTCTTAATAAAATGTATGCCTGCTGGGCAGGTGGATCTCTTGAGCCCAGGAGTCCAAGATCAGCCCGGGCAACACAGCAAGATCTTGTCTCTTCAAAAATCAAAAAAGCCAGGTATGGTGGCATGTACCTATAGGCCCAGCTACTCAGGAGGCTGAGGCAGGAGGATCGCCTGAGCCAGGAGGTCAAGGTTGCAGTGAGCCTTGATTGTGCCACTGCACTCCAGCCTGGGCAACAAAGTGAAAACCAAAAAACGAACTCACAAAAAAGAAAAACAAAAACAAAAGTGCACCTGGCCCAGCTCTGGTGCTGCTTCTAGGTGAAGTCCCCCCTACCCCACACCCTTACTTGGTGGGAGTCTCCCACAGGAAGTCCTTGTGTGCTGGGCACTTGCTGTGTGCTTGGCATGGTGGCAGGTACCAAGTAGGTGTGGGCTGAATTGGGGTCATTGGGAACTACCTGCTCACACAGAGGCCTCACATGGCCCAGGCCATGGCCTCTTCTTGGTCCCACCCTCCTCACTTATGTCCTCTTGTCCCCTTTCCTACCCCAGGCAACCTCAACCCCTGACACCTCCAGCTGGAAGGGATTTTAAAAAGTCACCATTTCATCCTTCTGTCCTGCCCTCCCCAGGCCCAACACCTGTGTCAGGTTCAATTCCAAACTCCCAGTGCTCCTCCCAGGGCCTGTATATGGCTGATGCTATTTAATGTTTGTTGAATGAGTGAATGAGCACATGAATACTTGGAAACTCTGTGAAATGTCCCTGTCTTGAACTCTGCAGATCAAGGATGTGGTGGGCTATAACTCTTTGGGCCACTGCTTCTTCACGGAAGATGGACCAGAGGAACGCAACACTTTTGACCACTGCCTTGGCCTCCTTGTCAAATCCGGGACCCTCCTCCCCTCCGACCGTGACAGCAAGATGTGCAAGATGATCACAGAGGACTCCTATCCGGGGTACATCCCCAAGCCCAGGCAGGACTGCAAGTAAGTGTCTCACCTCCCCTTGGCACCCATGGCTGCTCTGGGCCTGTGCCCAGGGGCGGGGACATGGGTGGACACGTGCTCACTTGGCTCCTGACCTAGCACTGACTTTCTCACCTTGGGCTGGGGTCTCAAAGCCCTCTGCTGTCTATGGTTCCCAGCTTCCTGGAGAAAGGGCAGGAGGGAGCTTTCTCCTTCCTCAGTTACCCTAATGTGCGTTGTTTCTGTCCAAAGAGGCTCAGGAGTGGGGCTTTTCTGAAGCCACACAGTGTCTTTGATGAAAGGAAGAGGCTGCCACCCCAGTGCCCACAGTGTGCACACGTGGGCCCGGATCACACTGACCCTTTGAAAAAGAGAGAGAGAGAGAGAGGTGGGGGAGGATGCGAGAGAACAACAAATGCTCCTGTGTGACCAACCCTCGAGTCAAGGGTACCTCCCTTAAAATGTCTACTTCCCTTGGACCCTCTGACCTATGTTTACTTCAGAGCCAATCTCAGATTTCACCCACACACTGTTTAGCCTTACAGACCCATACCCTTCTGAGCATTTTAAGTGCTTAAACCAGCACCACACGTTCATGAGAAAACTGGGTTTCAGACTGACAAATCCATGATTTCTCAGCTCTCTGACAAGAGTGTTCAGCCCCACATCAGAGTGTTCAACTTGGGCCTTCCATGTGCAGGATGAGTGCTGATGGCTCTTTTCCTGACACCTTTCAATCTCCCTCCTGCCCTGCAGCGCTGTGTCCACCTTCTGGATGGCCAATCCCAACAACAACCTCATAAACTGTGCTGCTGCAGGATCGGAGGTGAGCAGAAGTATCGCTGCTTTGGCAGAAAGTAAGGGGGGTGCTGGAGCCTGAGGGATAGCTGAGGCTGACCTTGAAGTGTGTGTGTTCTGAGCCTGAGTGCAGATACTCATGCGATCAGGCTTAGCTGCAGTAAAGAGGAAAACAGCAGACTAGTAGCTGGGTAGGGGAGTCCTTTAGACCTGGTTTCATTCTAACATCTACCTGTCTATCTGTCTGTCTATCTATCTATCTATCTATCTATCTATCTATCTATCTGTCTATCTATCTATCTATCTATGAGTTAGGATCTCACCCTGTCACCCAGGCTGGAGTGCAGTGGCATGATCACAGAGTACTGCAGCCTCCACCTCCTGAGCTCAGGCAATCCTCCTGCCTCAGCGTCCTGAGTAGCTGGAACTACAGGTGCATACTACCATGCCTGGGTAATTTTTTGATTTTTTTGTAGAGACAAGGTCTCACTGTGTTGCCTAGGCTGGTCTCAAACTCCTGGGCTCTGGCGATCCTCCCACCTCAACCTTTCAAAGTGTTGGGATTTCAGGCATGAGCCACTGAGTCCAGCCTGGACTTAGTTTTAAATAACAGCTTTGTTACTTCGTAATACTCATGACCTTAGCAAATGAGTACTGAGCACTTTATGTCTAATAACTCACTATTAGAATGACATTATTTTAGCTTTGAATGGTGCCTGGCACATCAGTGTTGTAAGCTAACATAATTTGACTCCTGCATCAACCTAATGATGTAGGGACTGTTATCATCCCTGTCTGATGTTGGAAGAAACTAAGGCAGGGACACTGGTGTGCTCAGGACACACACTCCTGGGGACAGCAGCCAGGATATGAGCACAGCATTCTGTTATACACAGCCTTGCTCTCACACACCTCTCCACGCTGCTGGTCTTCTGTGGGAGCCTGACTCTGACCCAGGCAGGTTCACTGTCTGTGTCTCAGTTTCCAATGAAAGGGGAAAACAGAGAACACTCATGAAATCCTCCCACTGTGCATTAGGAAGAGTTTACCTCCTGCAGATACTCCAAAACCCAGCAACTTGGCCCCCGTATCCAATTGGGTAGGGCCCTAGGAAGGGTTTTACTTGTCAGCATGGACTCCACAGTTACATTTGCCTCCCACTTTTTGCTGTTTCACATCAAGAACTGGACTGGATGGAGGTGTGCTTGGGAGTGGGTGGTGAGGGCCTGCTTGATGATGGCTGTAGATACTAGACGTGCCCCCATATGGGCCACCCTGTCGGGCTGACCGGGAGCTCACCAGTGCTCAATGCTGTGACTTTCTTCCCCAGGAAACTGGATTTTGGTTCATTTTTCACCACGTGCCCACGGGCCCCTCCGTGGGAATGTACTCCCCAGGTTATTCAGAGCACATTCCGCTGGGAAAATTCCACAACAACCGTGCACATTCCAACTATCGGGTAAGTCTTTCCAGGCTGCGCCTCGCTGGTCAGTTTCTCAGTCCCCTTCCCAGACCTGCAGATGATTAAAGCTGGGACGACCACTTGGCTACAGCCAGGAACAACTGCCGTCTTAGCGTTGGTCTTGAAGCATACAGAGCAGCCTTCCGAGGCCTCCAGGCCACTGGTCATTTTCCCCAAGAATCTCCTGTAGTGGTTCCTGCAGAGACATAGACTGAGCATCTGGCTGGAGCCAAAAGTAGAGAGAGGGCTGGAGAGAGAGGGCTTCTTTTGGTAGCCCCTGAGCTGAACACCTGAATTTGATTTGTAGTTCACTTGGCCGGGATGGATGTCGTGTTGACTCTGAAAGGAAAGGTCGCTGGGCCTGGTGGTTCAAGTCTATAATCCCAGCACTTTCGGAGGAAGAGGCGAGAGGACTGCCTGAGCCCAGGGGTTTGAGACCAGGCTGGGTAACTCGGCCAGATCTCATCTCTACAATAAATCAAAAAAATTAGCCGGGCATAGTTGCACATGCCTGTAGTTTCAGCTACTTAGAAGGCTGAGGCAGAAGGATCACCTGAGCCCAGTTCAAGGCTGTGGTGGCCATGAGTATGCCACTGGTCTCCAGCCTGGGTGTCAGAGTAACTCCCACTCAAAAAAAAAAAAAAGCCGGGCTTCAAGCCTGTAATCCCTGTATTTTGGGTGGCTGAGGCCTGAGATGAGAGGATTGCCTGAGCCCAGGGATTCAAGTCCAGCCTGAGCAACTTGGTGAGATCTCATCTCTACAATAAATCAAAAAAATTAGTCAGCATAGTAACGCACACCTGTAGTTCCAGCTTCTTGGAAAGCTGAGGTAGAAGAATCGCCTGAGCCCAGTGGGTCGAGGCTGCGTTGGCCATGAGTGTGCCACTGCACTCCAGCCTGGGCGACAGCGTGAGTCTCCAACTCATAAAAGAAAGGCCTGAGCCAGAAGCTACAGAAAATCATGATGTGACTGTAAGGAGGATGGAGGTGCCATCTACACCGTCTCCTTTGTCCCCTCTTGTCCTGTATCTTGGGAAATGGGTTGCTCCATCTACACAGAGCTGAGTAGATGGGTGGGAAGCGAATTCCTCAGTCATCTTCATTCCCGCATCAATGCTTCCCAGGCACCAGTGGTATGTCCAGCCCCATGTCAGGTGCTGGGGAAACTGGAGGTAGGATGATATGTCTGGCATCTCAAGTCTGTCAGTGACCTCCCAGCAAGGACAACAGTCAAGACCAGAGTCCTGGGGCATGAGAATGAAGCTTGGAGTAAGGCTGAGACTAGAGTCAATGCTCTGGGGGAGGGGTCAGAGGTGGTCTCGAGGACCCTGAGGCAGATCTTGACAGACTTCTTCCCAAATGCCAAGGCTGGAGTTCTGGACCAAGCCCTAATAATACAGATGAGGAAACTGAGGTATCTAGAGGGGATGGATACATTCAGGGTCAAAAAAGACTGAAAGAAGCTCAACCAGGGAGAACCAAAAAGAAGAGATACAGTCTCAGAACAGACCTGAGCTCACACCCAGGAGATAGGACAGGAGCCAGGGAGGAGGAATGAACAGGGGTGTTGGGGGGTACAGAGAGTGGGGAAGAGACCCCAGGTGGTGTCATGCCCCAGGCACTAGGAGAAAGGACAGTTCCATGGGGCACACATCGTAGGCAGAGGTGTGGAGGACACCAGTGTGCCCTTGACAGAGGATAGTCAGTGCAGGGCCTCAGAAAGGGCATTTCTGAGGCTGCCATGGACCTCAGACAACTGTCTCCCAGCAGAGGCAGGTGCAGGGACCATTTTGCTGTTGAGGACAAGGGAACAGGGTAGAGAATGTGTGGCTGTTTGTTGAAAGACCCCCCTCCATTCGCCCTTGAGAAGCCTTCCCGTGGGCAGGACGGTGGGCCACACAGTACCTGAAAGGTATGGGGAGGCTGGAAAGGGGAGGATTCTGTGTGAGAGGATGGTTTCCAACAAGCAGATGGGCAGGGACTCGTGGGTGCAGGTGGAGGGATCTCAGGTCTGTCAAGGACTTCCCAGCAAGGACAACAGTCAAGACTAGAGTCAGGGGCATGAGAATGAGGCTTGGAGGGGCGGGCCCTGAGGAGGGCGGTTTGCTTCATCCTCTGAAGGAAAGGAGTGAAGAGGAACCTCCAGCTCAATTGATCCAATTGTCTGACCCAAGGAGGAGGGCCCATCCTTGGTGCTCATGCTTGGGAAGCTTTGACTCCATACCCATGGTGTGAGGATCCTGTTCCAGGAGGCTTCATCTGGGGTCCCGTACTTAGTCCTCACAGCCATCCATGAAATGGGTGTTATTAGCCCCTTTTGCAGATGATATGACCGAGGCTAAAGAGGGAAAGGAACTTGCCCAAAGCCATAGTTTGTATGGGTAGAGCTGGGAGTCTAACCACACATCGTCTGACTCATGTTACCATTGCTTAACTCTAAGTTATCTGGAGAATGAAATGGCCAGAGTATCTCCGATTATCCAATGCAGAATAAGAGAAGAGAAATTTGAGTTGGAGTATTTACAAGAGGCCAAGAGAATCTGGGAAGGAAGGAAGGAAGGAAGGGAAGGGGAAGGGAGGGAGAAAGGAGGCTGAATGGCAGCTTCCCTAGACAGCATCATTAAGCTGCCTTGACTCCTACATCCCTCCCCATGGCACACAAAGTGGATGCCTTTGGGGTCTAAGAAAACCAGGCTCTCTCCTCAGTTCAGCAGGAGCCAAGACAAGCCTGTGGGAGGGTCACTGACCCCTGCCCAGGATAAAGACAAGACTTAAATTCAGCATTTCCTTTAAATCGCTGTAGACAAATTCCCCAAGAGTGCCTCCCTGTTGTTCTTGAGTTGGGGCTTGGGCTATTAATTGTCCAGAGCAGCCTGGGTTCTGCACATGAACTTTGTCATGTGACCTTGGAAAAGATACTTAACTTCTTCAGACCTCAGTTTTCACATCTGCTCCTCAAAGAGGTCAGATATTCCAGATTTGGTCTGAGCAACTCAGAGTAAGACAGATTCGTCACGTCCCTCACTTGAGAATTTCTACTCGTGTTAATGCATCCTGAGAGCAAATCTTTTTTTGAGTGGTATGTGGTGAGGCTGGGTGTGCAAAGATGACTGTGGCCCACAGTAGAAGCTGATGTGTCTCTTCCCCCAGGCTGGCATGATCATAGACAACGGGGTCAAAACCACCGAGGCCTCTGCCAAGGATAAGCGACCCTTCCTCTCCATCATCTCTGCCAGGTAATCAGCCCTTGAGAAGACATGCTCCAGGGCAGCCTTACGGTCCAGCTCCTCTCTCCCCTTCATTCAGTCATTCATTCATTCACCAAGTATCTGTTGAGCTCCATCTATGTGTTAGGCATTGAGCCAGTAGCTGGATGTACCATAATGAAAATCTGAGCAGGGCAGAGTCTGAACTAGGATTCAGCTTCCTGTTGCCAAAGCGAGACAGTAGTTTTTAGAGGTTTCTAGATCCCTCAGCAAAGCCAGTATCTGGTAAGTCAATAAGAATGGCCAAGGCCACCGCAGGTTGGGTCAGGATAGAAAGGAGAAAAGAAGGGAAGAATTTCACCATCAGTTTAATGGGAAGGAATATGCAAGTCTTGCCTATAAATAAATCTAGAGTTCAGCTGAAGGCCATGGGCTGCTTTTAAAAAGGTGGAAGCCTCAAGGCAATTAGCAAAACCAGTAACCTTTAAAGAGAACAAACTGCCTGGTCTCCATCAAAAGTGGGTAATACCAGGAGAGTGATAATATCCATAGGAAACTTTTGCTGGACCAGATGCCAGATGCAGTCTGTTTTGTAACTAACAAATGCCCAGAAAATGGCCAGGCCCAGTGGCTCATGCTGTAATCCCGGCACCTTGGGAGGTCAAGACAAGAGGATCACTTGAGCCCAGGAGTTCGAGACCAGCCTGGGCAATATAGCGAGACTTTGTCTTCACAAAAAATTAGCCGGGCATGGTGGTACACGTCTGTAGTCCCAGCTCCTCGGGAGGCTGAGGCTGAAGGATTGCCTGAGCTCAGGAGGTCGAGGCTGCAATGAGCCATGATTGTGCCACTGAACTACAGCCTGAGTAGTTCAGTGAGACCCCCCACCTCAAAAAAACAAACCAAAAAAACCACAAACAAACAAACAAAATAAGTTCCCCAAAAAAGGTAGTAGTTTAAGGTGATCTGCCATTTAGTGGAAGAGTTGGAGTCTCTAGCCTCTGCGCCGTGTGTGCCTGACTTGGCACTGGCTGTCTGAGCTTTCCTCTGGGCTCCCTCCCCACTGGGGGGCGGGCTTTTTTGGGGTGCTGATAAACAAGAGAGGTGACCCATTTGTAGTCATATGGGGCTGGGTCCTGGAGGAAAGACTCTGCTTCTGTGATGAGCTCAGAATGAGCCCAGGCACTGCGAATCGGTTTCTGCCTAGTCAGCACCTCCCAGGGTGCCCAGAAGAGAGTCAGTTCAGGCATGCCCCAACACCACTGGCCTCCTGTGCCCTCCCCACGGCGTGCTACAGGTACAGCCCTCACCAGGACGCTGACCCTTTGAAGCCTCGGGAGCCGGCCATCATCAGACACTTCACTGCCTACAAGAACCAGGATCACGGGGCCTGGATGCGTGGCGGGGACGTGTGGCTGGACAGCTGCCGGTGAGTCGGAGCGGCGTGTGGCCTTGGCACAAGGGGAGCATGACGCTTCCCTCTTCCCTGTCCCCTGGCCTCCTCTCTGCAATCCCACAGAGAGAGGAAACAAGACACACTGACATTTGGGCTTCTAGTCCCCCTGCTAGGCAGGGGCAAGAATGGCAGCAGGCAGCAGCTCCAAAAAAATAAAAAGCAAAACCTAAAAACAGAATACTGGCTTCAGCCTACAGCGCTAGGTAATTTGCCTCCAAATAGACTTGGCTCTCTCAAGATCACACGGCCCATCAGCTAAGGGCAGGAAGAAGAAGGAAACAAGAATATTCTAGGTACCTATGTGTGTCAAAGACTTGGTTGCATTTCTTTCTTCCCATGTTTCCCAAAGACATAAATTATTATCTCCATTTTGGAGATGGTAGGCTGAGGTTTGGTATCAGGACTTTCCCAAGGGCACACCATGAGTGAGTGTTTGAACTGGGACTTGGAGCTCTATTTGTCTCCAATTCACAATTGCAAAGGCATGGAGCTCTATTTGTCTCCAATTCACAAATGCAAAGGCATGGAGTTCTAAGAGAAGGTCCCATGTAGATGGAGCCACCAGCCCACATGGACAAGGACCAGATGGGACAGGCAGCTGAGTTGGGATTGGTCTTAAGGGAGTGTTGAGAAATGTTTTCCTTGTCTGCCTTTTGTGTTAAAAATGCGAAATCAGAAACTCTATTAGGAAACAAATGTGTTTCTCCATTTTATTGTGACCAATAGCAATAGAGGTGAAAGGCAATCAGGAATCATGAAAAGTGTGTCAGGAGGGAAACAGAGACACAGAGTCATCAGAGAAGGAGAAAGGGAAGGGCTGCTCAGGAAAGCAGAGATCTGGGGGAGAGACTGACTCGGGGTGGAGCCCAGGACAGTGAACAGAGAGCGAGGCACAGCCTGGGAGGTGCACAGGAAGCATCTCTGGCAGAGAGATGGGGAGATGGGGTTTCATTTTGCCCAGGAAAAGAGAAGTAGTGAGTTTTGAGAAGAAAGGAAGGGGAGAAGAGATTCTGGATTTCTGAAGAGCCTTTGGGGCAGAGGGGGCAGGCTTATTCTGATTGGCACATATCATTGGCATGGCACAGATTTCAGCGCAGTACCAGGGAACGCTTTCCTACCATAGGAGACACTAGTCAATATGATAGATCTCCAGGCTGCCCTTCCCTAGGGTAGACCCCCGTGACACTCAAGACGGATGCTGTGTAAGAGATGGGTGGGAGAGAAATGAGACTGCATCTGTGCTAAAAATTCTCTGCAATATTCTAAGCCCAGTGCATTTCTTCATTCTGGAATTTGGGGCATTTTGGAGTTTAGGCCCCTACAAAGATAGAAATTGTCAGACTGAGGGCAGCAAGAGAAAGTGAGAAGACACCCCTGCCAATGGGTTGTATCTTTTAATCCTCCACCAGAATCATTCCAAGGTATCCCAGAAATCAGCTGACAGCAAGGCTGTGGTCTCACCATGGACAAGGTCAGTGCAGTCAGGGACTGACAGAAGACTGGATTTCAGAAAGATCACTCTAGTCTTGCCACTGGACGTAGGCAAGGATGGGGAGTACACTCCTGGTGGTGGGAAAGCCAGCTGAGATACTACTGTAATGGTCCTGATGAGGAGAAAGTTTAGCTGAAACTGAGCCTTCAGATGTGAACAGACTTGGATGGAAGAGAACTATATTGTGTCAGACATGCTGAGTTTGAGATGCTTGTGAGATAATCAATGAAAAATTCTCAAAATGTGGAAACGCAAGTGGGAAAAGTGATGGATTTTAGAGTCACCAGTGAGTCAGCCAGCATGGAGACTGCGAGTGTCTGTGAGGTTCCCAGGGACACAGTGGAAAATGAGGGGCCCACGGGCAGAGCACTGGGCGACAGCAATGATGAGGAAAAGCCCCGAGAACATCTCAGAGACAGGAAGCAGGAAGTTTTGGAAAAGAACTGGAAAAGGTGATGCCCCAGATGTTGGGCCTGGAATGACTGATTTGAACTGATTTGGACACAAGGAAAAAGTATATGTGTCCTGAAAGAGTGCAAGCAGAGTGTGACTAAGAACATCAGGGACTAGAGAGCATGCGGGCCACCAGGATTCACTGAGGCCTTAAACTTGAAGGCAAGGACTTGAGCTTAGGTTGATAGATGATACAAAGCCACTGAAGGTTCAGAAAGCAGAGAAATGGGCAAGAATGGTCCCTTGAGTTGAGCCTAGCAGGACGTACAGGACAGGTGGAAGGAGTAGAGGTGTGGAGACTGTTATATCTGCCCCTGAGACAAAGGGAATGAAGATGGCTGCCATATTTGTGGCCCTGGACCCTGTGGTAGCACAGAACCAAGGCTCGGCTCATATTGTGTGCAATCTCGTGCCACTCACAGCTAGTCTCCCCCCAGACATACACTCATCCTGGCTCTTAAAAAGGGCAGAGTCTAGGCGAAGTGGCTCATACTTGTAATCCCTGCACTTTGGGAGTCTGAGACACGAGGATCACTTGAGCCCAGGAACTTGACCAGCCTGGGCAACAGAGCAAGACCTCATCTCTACAAAAAAAAATCAAAAAATTAACCTGTAGTCTCAGCTGAGACAGAAGGATTGCCTGAACCCATGAGGTCAAAGCTGCAGTGAGCCATGATCATGCCACTACACTCCAGCCTGGGCGACAGAGTGAGACTCCGGCTCAAAGGACAGGGGGTGGGCAGGGCGAAAGGGAGCTAACGAGATGGCCACAGTGCAATTGCAGAATACCTTCCTGTCCTCCTCAGGGCCAGCATGGTCTGTCTCTAGGAAACCTGGACATCAGCTATTTGTGGTTCTTGCTATGGTTGAAATAGTAGTGAGGCTGGCAAAAGGAAACTGGAACTGCATCCACACACCCCACCTCTACCAGCGCCGGTCTTGAGAGCAGAAGGCCCGCCAAGACCTCCTGATCCAACCTCCTGCTTAGTGCCAGAGTCACAGATGATGGGACTGGAGAGGGAGGCATGGAAGCCCAGTCTGCACACTGCAGATACAGTGGGTCATCAAACGCCAAAAGCCACTGGGCAGCATCTTCCCTCTGGAGCCAGAAACTGACTAGGAGGGGACCTAGAATATCCCCTCATTGTGCAGAATGGGAGAGTCACCACCCTCTCAGCAAAGCCTCTGCTGATGTAGACTCCATCCCCCACACAGTGGCCACAGTTTGATTCCAGGGGCAGAGATGGGTCCTTTGCTCCACGACGTTACTGAATGCGGGATAAGGGCACGCTCTGACTGTCTGCTCTTGTCCCCAGGTTTGCTGACAATGGCATCGGCTTGACACTGGCCAGGTAAGGACAACTGTCACTGTGTGTGGCCCACTGTGGGAGCTGGTCTCTGGACATCTCATCTCAGACGTCTTCTTTTTGCAGTGGTGGAACCTTCCCGTATGATGACGGCTCCAAGCAGGAGATAAAGAACAGCTTGTTTGTTGGCGAGAGCGGCAACGTGGGGACGGAAATGATGGACAACAGGATCTGGGGCCCGGGCGGCCTGGACCACAGTGGAAGGACCCTCCCCATCGGCCAGTAGGTTTGCAACCACGGGAGCTCCTTGCTCCGTGTGGCTTGGCCTAAGTGGTGGAAGTGGAAGGGAGGAAGCTGGTGGGTGGCTTCTACCTGTTGACTGTGAATTCCTCTGTCTTCTACCAGTCAGAGAAGTTGCTGAAGTGACAGACCAGCAGTTGAGGGGTGGCATCTGAAATGAGAGAGAGAGAAGTCAAAAAGCAGTGTTGAGAATGAACCACAGTTGACATGGCCATCAAAACACATCGTGTGGTCCGAGTTATGTTGATGGGAGTTTAGCATCCAGGGTCAGGGATTGGAATCCTGTTCTCCATCTGCACACTCACCTGGAGTATTTCAGCCAGTTCTGAGATGGGAGAATGAGAGAGTCAGGCCAAAGCACACATCAGGGAGAATAAGCAGAAGGATGACAAACCTGAAGCCATGTGACATGCAAATCGTCTTCTTTTTTTTTTGAGTCAGGATCTCACTCTGCTGCCCAGACTGGAGTGCCGTGGCATGATCACAGCTTATCATAGCCTCAGACTCCTGGGCTCCAGTGACTCTTCCACCTCAGCTTCCAAAGTAGTATAGGCATGTGCCACCATGCCTAGCTGATTTTTCAATTATTAGTATTATTTGCTCACCAACAAAAATGTAGGACTGTCCTGAGGAGTCCTGGGCTCTGCTGCTGGAGGAATTCGAACAAAGGTTGAATGTTGGATGACATAACCGGTGGCTGGAAAGTGAGTGGGTGACCTAGAGAGTTGGTTAGCTAAGAGAGAAAATAAGGCTGGGCTTGGCCCATGCCTGTAATCCCAGCACTTTGGGAGATCAAGGCAGGAGGACCCCTGGGAGTTCAAGACCAGCCTCAGCAATATAGCGAGACCATGTCTCTACAAAAAAAAAAAAAAATTGTAATTAAAAAAAAAGGACAAATAGATTCAGTCAATTCCTCAGAATGCCACAGCCTGAGGCAGTGGTGAGGATGCCTCTTCCCTTCTGCTGGTGTTTCTACTCAGATGTGAATTCAGCCCAGAGAGCAAGGCTCTGAGCCTGCCAGCAGCAAGGTGATCCCTGCACTCCAAGTGATAACTGCCCGCCCCCAGCTATCTTCTCTTTCTCTAGGAAAATATAATTTATGCCACCAGAGTCAGGATAAGAAATACACACAGACCTAAAACTTCCAACCCAAGTGCACATACATCTTTGAAAAGATTTTGCAAAGGCAGAAGCATGGTCTCCTTCAGCACAGGCTGTCAGAAAGTCCTTGCTTCTGTCTAACCTGAGTGATGTAGCAGTCCCTTCTGTCTTTTTTGGGGGGGGAGGGGGGTCACTCTGTCACCCAGGCTGGAGTGCAGTGACATGATCACCGTTCACTGCAGCCTCAACCTCCTGGGCTAAGGCAATCCTCCTGTTTCAGCCTCCTGAGTAACTAGGAGTACAGGCACGCACCACGATGCCCAGTTGTTTTTGTTGTAGTTGTTTTTGTTGTTTTCTGTAGACACAGTCTTATGTTGCTCAGGCTCGTCTTAAACTCCTGGGCTTGAGGGATCTACCCATCTTGGCCTCCCAAAGTGCTGGGATTACAGGCATGAACCACCACACCCAGCCCCTTCTGTCATTTTTATGAGTGACTCTGGGTCTGCATATTTGGGGTTTCTTTGTACCACCAGCATCCCAGGGCCAGAATGTTCTGATAACTTCCAGGGTGCCTATGTTTATGGAAGCCTGAGTCTCTGTGGGACTCAGGCAGGTTCCTCAAACAGCGTCTGCAAGCAGAATTTAGGACAGTGCAGTCGTAGTAACAGTTGATCCATGCTGTACAGAACTGGGTTGGGATCTGAAGGTAACATAAGCATATGACTTATGTATAGTGCTAGTAAGAATGGGCTGTCCCAAAAATATCTTAAAGAGAAAAATGCATGGAGCCAACCTATGAGAATCCAGATTCAAGTCCATGATATAAATGTAAAAATATGGAGAGGCGTAATCCCAGCTACCTGAGAGGCTGAGGTGGGAGGATGAATTTGCACCAGGAGTTTGAGACCAGCCTGGGCTACGCAATGAGATCCTGTCTCTCCAAAAAAAATTAAAAATGAGCCAGGAGTGGTGGCATGCACCTGTAGTCCCAGCTACTCAGAAGGCTGAGGCAGGAGGATTGCTTGAGCCCAGAAGTTGGAGGCTACAGTGAGCCAAATTCCTGGACTCAAGCGATGCTACCACCAACGCACTCCTGCCTGGATAATAGAACGAGACCTTGTCTCTAAAAATGAAAATCTGGAAGTGTAAGGCATCACTGATGTCCACTGACTGGTGTGGCTGGGGACTTCCTCAAGGAACCATATGGGAGCGAAAGACATCCCAGGGTTGAAGATCAGGGACAGCTGGAGTATGGCTTCTCCCCGTGGGCAGGTCCTGGCTCTGCTTTCTTTTCTCTCCTTCTGCCCTTTCTTCCTTGTGTTCACTGCGGAAGAGAATGAGCCTGACCCAGTGGTGGAGAGCACAGGCATGAATGTTGGGCTTTGAGATGAGTAAGCCTAGATTCTGGGCCAGGGCCAGGAGGCCCAGCCAGCTGCTCACTGACCTTTGCCCTCCACACCCTGCTCAGGAGTCAGAAGCGTCTCTAAGCAGCCTACCCCTGCACAGCCAGGGCACGATTCTCTAGCCACCAGCCCTTGTCCAGTCCCTCCTGCCCCTACCCTCCTGGCCCCCCACCTTCTGGGTGCCGGGCCTTCCTGGGGTTCTCTGTGATTCTGCAGCCACACTTTCCCAGCGGGGCCATTCTCTCTTCTAGGGATACCCAAACACATGCATGACGGTGATTTTTACTTTTTATCTCTTTCCAGTCTATGTCCTTCTTGTCCCCTCTGTTACTCAAACCCAGCACACTGCCAAGTGACTTACTCACCGAGGAGAGACTCAATTGGGTCTTAATCAGATTAAATTGTTATAGTAACTAAAACTAGTGATAGTGACTAACAACTCTCCCCTTCAAGGGACATGATATTGGCATTCTCCAGTCATATTTACAGTACTTACTCAATGACTCTTCCTATGACGGAAGAACTGGGGGAAATGTTGGAATAGGAGAGCATCCTTCAACCCCCAAACCTGCACTAGATAGATATTCATGCATCTATCCATCCATCCTTCAGATCATGCATCCAGCAGTCATTCATTGGCACTTACTGTATCCACACATGCTTTCTCAGTGAATTAATTAATGACTTGATAATGACCTGGGGTGGGACAGTTGCTAGAGGTAAGAATTAGGAGTGGTTTTGCCCAGAAGTCTCTGCTGCCATCCTCCTCAGAAG
The DNA here is from genome assembly GCF_000164805.1 of Carlito syrichta. Lineage (NCBI taxonomy): Eukaryota > Metazoa > Chordata > Mammalia > Primates > Tarsiidae > Carlito > Carlito syrichta. The sequence goes on along the minus strand of NW_007233268.1, from coordinate 68,958 downwards.
GGGCAAATCACATGGCGTTCAGACTGACTCCTACTTCCATACCTCCATAGGAATTTTCCGATCAGAGGAATTCAGTTCTATGACGGCCCCATCAACGTCCAGAACTGCACTTTCCGAAAGTTCGCGGCCCTGGAGGGCCGGCACACCAGTGCCCTGGCCTTCCGCCTTAACAACGCCTGGCAGAGCTGCCCCCACAACAACGTGACCAACATTGCTTTTGAGGACGTCCCGGTGAGTGAGGTACCAGGGCAGACTCCCGGCAAATCCAGACTTTGGATGGTGATTCACAAGTCCCCCGGGCCCCGGAGTGTGAGTGATTGCCATCACCGCAGGGGTTGAAAAGCCTCTTCCAAGTAGGTTGGACCGTGTCCCAGTGTGCTCCACGTCCAAACTGGAAAAGTACAAGCATAGGTTGCCCCACAGGTCAAATCTGGGTAAATGCCTGCCTGCTCCCGCCCTGTTCAGAGCCCAGCCGAGATGTAAGAGGAAGCTGATGCGGGACCCCAGGCTCTGGGGCTGCTCCTCTGGGTGTCTCAGCTGTGATACACTGAGTCTTGTGACCAGGCCACCTGAGTTGGCACAAATCACTGAATGAACCCGGCAGTTTCCAAAGGAGGTCTTTGCTGAGATGTTCTGCTTAATCTCACCCTGAGTAGATTCTAAATGGGGCCTTCTTGCCATAGTCAGATCCAGCTAGAGAGGAGCTGAGGGACGGAGGCTGCCCATGAGGCCAGGAAGGTCTAGGCCTCCTGTGCTTTTCCTTCGGGGTGTGGATTCCCAGGCCTTTTCTTCCTCCTCCTCCTCCTCCTCCTGCCTTTGGCCCGTCTGCCCAGTTACTGGCAGGCGGAGGGAAAAGATGGAAACTTAAATTACTTAATTCATTTACTCAAGCAACTGAGGGCTGAAAGGGGTCAGTCACAGAAATCTCTGGGGGCTCATGCTGCAAGACTGTCTTCCTGAAACACGTCACACACTCAAATTTTCTCACACACAATTATCTCCTGCATTCGTGTATGCATGTGTTGTGGATATATACTTTCTCATACAGTCACTACAACGCCTCTCTCTCTTACACACACAGAACACACACACACACACACGCACGCACACACACACGCTCACACGCCAAGATCCTCCTCCTCCCATCCCCAAAGCCTGCTAGGCCTGTGTATCAGAGCAGTATCCAAGCTCACCCACAGCAGCCAACCCCCCAGCGAGCCGAGGCAAAAAAGCATGTGCGAGGCCTGGGAGTTGAGGCACGGTGAACCTTTGACTGTTATTCCAGCTCTGTCTGAGAGGTCAGTCATGCGGTTTCTTGCAGTGCCCGAGAGCATCTTTGCTTTGGCCAATTTGTAATGTCAGTGGAAATCGGAAACCTCGCCCTGGCCCGATGACGGCTGTGCTTTCCCTTCACCTTCTGGCCCAGCCTAACTTTCCTGGGCTCTGTTTAGATTACTTCCAGAGTGTTCTTCGGAGAGCCTGGGCCCTGGTTCAACCAACTGGACATGGATGGGGATAAGACATCCGTGTTCCATGACGTTGATGGCTCCGTGTCCGAGTACCCTGGCTCCTACCTCACCAAGGATGACAACTGGCTGGTCCGGCACCCAGACTGCATCAACGTTCCAGACTGGAGAGGGGCCATCTGCAGTGGACGCTATGCACAGGTGGGGATGCCGCTCTGGGGGCCGGTCACTCACTCACTCATTGCAACAAGCATTCAGTGAGTGCCTACTGTATGCTTGGCTCAGGCCAGAAAGATACAGAATTCTTTCTTCTTCTTTCTTTTTATGTATTCCCCCCTTGTCCCATAGGAGTTTTACAAAGTCAGTCAAAACACTTGGTAAGCAAAATGCTTAGAAAAAAGAACCCTTGGCAGCTTATGCCTATAATACCAGCACTTCAGGAAGCCAAGGTGGGAGGATCACTGGAGTCCAGAAGTTTGAGACCAGCCTGGGCAACGTAGCAAGACCCTGTCTACAAAGAGTAAAGAAATTAACTGGGTGCAGTAATGTAGTCCTAGCTACTCAGAAGGCTGAGGTGAGAGGATTGCTTGAGCCCAGGAGTTCAAGGTTGTAGTGAGCTATAATTGTGTCATTGCTTTCCAGCCTGGACGATAGAGTGACATCCCATCTCTAAAAAAAAGAAAAGGAAAGAAAGAAAAAAAGAACCTTTTGGGTCAAATGCTTGAATTCAAGTTAGACTCCAGCACTTACTATGTGACCTTAGGCAGATTACTGATACTCCTGGGATCTTAGTTTCCTCACCTGTAAAACTGGAATGTCAGTTGAACCTTCCTACTGAGATTGGCTGGCTTCAGATGCTACAAGTAAAATGCCTCCCCAACTCTGTCCTATAGAAAGCCAGTGCAAGCCACACAGGTAAGCTTACATTTTCTAGTAGCCACATTAAAAAGTAAAAAGAAACAGAAGAAATTAATTTTAATATTTTTTAACTCCATATATTCAAAATATTATCTCAACATGTAATCAATATAAAAAATTATTAACGAAATACTGTACTTTTTTTTACTGTTCCAAGTCTTCAAATTCCATCACATACACACACACACACACACACACACACACACACACACACACACACACA
>NW_007233268.1:47473-66331 GCF_000164805.1 Carlito syrichta | reverse complement strand
CGCAGCCTCGACTGCTGGACTCTGGCGATCATTCCGCCTCAGCGTTCCAAGTAGCTGGAACTACAGGCGCACGCTACCACACCCAGCTAATTTTTTGATTTATTGTAGAGATGAGGTCTTGCCAAGTTGCCCAGGAGGGTCTCGAACCCGCGGGCTCAGGCAATCCACTCACCTTGGCCTCCCAAAGCACAGGATTACAGGCTGAGCCACCGAGCCCAGCCTCCACCATATATTATACTTGCAGCCCATTCCATTTTTATTTATTTATTTATTATTTTTTCCAAGTTGTAATCTCACTCTGTTACCCAGGCTGTAGTGAAGTGGCATGCTCACGGTGACCACAGACTCGACCTGCTGGGCTCAGGTGATCCTCCCACCTCAGCCTTCCAAGTAGCTGGAACTACAAGTCTGCGCCACCACACCCAGATAATTTTTTGATTTATTGTAGAGACGAGGTCTCTCCATGTTGCCCAGGCTGGTCACCAACCCCTGAGCTCAGGCAATACTCTTGCCTCTACTTCTCAAAGTGCTGGGATTACGGGCATGAGCCACCATGCCTGGCTTGTTTCTTTATTTTAAAGATATGGGGGACAAGTCAGGATGGATACATAAGTGATTTACCTACAGGTCAAGTTTGGGCCTCCCATTGGACCTCACTTTGCCTGGATTAGGATCAGGCACCCTTATTGATGTTATGTGCCCCACCCCCTCAATTTTTCACAAAGTGAAATGTAGTCCTACCAAAACAATTAAGTTGTGTTTCAAGGGAAAAACTTCCTTGGGATATTTTAATATATATCATAGTTGTATATACTGTTGAGGTACAATTGCTATTTTGAGACATGTATAAAATATGTAATGATCAAATCAGGGTAATTAGGATAGGAAAAAATTTACACCGCTTTTGTTTTGAAACTCAAATTTAAATTAATTAAACTAAAATGTAGAATTTAGACCCCGAGCCACTCTGCCTATCCATCTGGTGCTTAGTGGCTACATGTGGGACAGTGCAGGTCTAGAAAGTACCTGGAATGGGGTAGAACTGAAAATATTAGTGAGCCATTATTATATGGTCGTTGCTGCTATTATTTGGTTGAGTAACTGGGATATCCATGAGTAAGGGGAGAGAGGCCTGAGGAAACAAAGACTCAGAATGGGGGAGCAGCACTGTGAACCAAGTGGTCCCAGGGGGAGAAGGACATACATATGAGTGAAGACGTCTTCACAACCACCCTACAAGGCAGGCATCATTATCACTACTGTGGACATCAGGAATTAGGGGTTAGAAAATGGCTGAATGGTGGTTTGGGGGTGGAGAGGAGATGGGATAGGGTGCTAGTGTCAGATTCAAGGGAAAAGGGCCATAGGGGTGAGGGGAACACAGGAGGTGGTGGAGGGAGCAGGTGTCAGAGGAGGTGGTGGAGGGAGCAGGTGTCAGAGGAGGTGGTGGGGATAGCGTTTAGCAGCAAGAAGGGCCAGAGGAAAGACAGGAGCAGAAGGCAGGAAGTCGAGGGTGTTTCTTTCTGTGGTAGAGGGTGAGGTCATGTGCTGGGAATTCTGGGAGTGGACCCGAGGAGGGTAGCCTGCAGAGAGTGATAAAGGCTTGGAAGAGCCTCTGTAGAGACAGAAAATGTTGACAAGAGGCGTGTGGAAGGGGCACTGGGCAGTGTTGAAAGCCCAGTGGAGACTGGAGACAGTACGTTTGCGGAGACGCCTCTCTCCCAGGCTGTGGGATAGTCTCAGCCCTGCTCAAGAGCCCCGGGAGGGGAAGTGGACCTGTGTGGAATGATCCAGGGTGAGCCTCCGGCTGCAGGCATGGAAAGAGCAAGGGCCAACGTGCTCCTGGGAGCAAGTGGTTGATGTGAGGGTCTGAGGAAAGCAAGGAGGGAAGTGAAGTCCGAAGGAGCTGACAGCTGGGACTCATGCCCCAGATAATTGAAGGATGACCAAGCCCTCAAGCCTGGCAGCCACACCATTAGAATCACACAGCATCACTGTTCAAGGATTGGGCATCCCATGTGGAGCCTTGATTTGACCTCCCACCTTTTCTTTCTGACACTTATTTGTTTTCTTCAGAAAAGGGCCAATTGGTGGAGTTTGCCAAAAGTTGTCATAACCAGCAACAGGTTAATTTTTATTAATAATCTCCTCAGGCTGGGCACAGTGGCTCACGTCTATAATCCCAGCACTATGGGAGCCTGAGACGGGAGGATTGCCTAAAGACAGGAGTTCAAGATCAGGAGAGCAACATAGCGAGACCCCCATTTCTACAAAAAAATTTAAAAATTTAAAAGTGGCGTGGTGGTGCACACTTGTAGTCCCAGCTACTTAAGTAAGATCACTTGAACCCAGGAGATCAAGGCTGCAGTGAGCTATTATTGTAATACTGTACTCCAGCCTGAGTAGCAGAGTGAGATCCTGTCTCAAAAAAGAAAATAAAATCATCTTATTCCTTCACTTACAAAATGCTTTAATGTGTCTTTTGCCCTTGGATATTCATGACAATTCCATAAGTTGGGCAGGATTGAAGTTTCTCTTTCCATCTTATGTAGGATAAAAGTACAGAAGAAGACAGTGCTTTCTTCCAAAGGCACAAGGTGTGATGGTCTCTCTTGGCCATATGCTATAAAGCAGAACACAGTGTTTTATTTTTTTCCAGTTAGTGTCTTACTCTGTTGCCCAGGCTGGAGTGCAGTGGCACACTCATGGTCACCGCAGCCTCAACCTACTGGGTTCAAGTGATCCTTCCACCTCAGCCTTCCAAGTAGCTGGAACCGTAGGCGGTGTACCACCATGCCTGGCTAATTTTTTTTTTAACTGTAGAGACGAGGTCTTGCCAGGTTCCCAGGCTGGTCTTGAACCCCGGGGCTCAGGCAGTCCTCTCATCTCTGCCTCCCAAAGTGCTGGAATTACAGGTGTAAGCCACCGCCCCTGGCAGGACACAGTGTCTTAAACCAAGATTGGCCTAAAGCATCCAGGTGCTTTGGTCTCTGGAACTCAATGGCTGACAGTCTTGCTTTCAGTTTTTTCTCTGAGACTTGGCACCATTCATTCACCTAGTATGTACAGACACCACATGGACTGGCCGCAGAGGTCAGACACTGAAAGTCAGAGGGAAAAGGAGGGAACACCCCCAGACACACTCTCAAATGCAGGTAGAACAACGGCCAATTAAAGGCAAGTTGCATTTGCAGCAGAATTATCAAAGTTCTCTCTCTTTCTCTCTCTCTCTCCCACCTCCTTCCACCTCTTCCTCCTTTTCCCAAAATTTGCTATCTGACTCTGAAGCAAACCCCTCCCAAGTTTCCACTGGTAGCTCCTCAGCAGAACGGTTTTTTGAAGCATCCGCTGGATCGCACCGCCAAAGCTGGGCTGCATCCACCAGCAGGAAGAGATGTCCCCTTATTTGGCCTTTCTTTCATTCAAGTCTTCTAAAAAGGGCTCTGTGGAGAGAAAGTGCCTTTGAAAGTGCAGTCTGTAGTCAGACGTTAACCAGACGCTCTTGGAATAATCCCTGTGATAGCCTCATTGCATGTTTCCTTTTTGGGTTTTCAAAGATGTACATTCAGGCCTACAAGACCAGCAACCTGCGAATGAAAATCATCAAGAACGACTTCCCCAGCCACCCCCTCTACCTGGAGGGGGCGCTCACCAGAAGTACTCATTACCAGCAGTACCAGCCGGTCATCACTCTGCAGAAGGGCTACACCATCCACTGGGACCAGACGGCCCCCGCCGAGCTGGCCATCTGGCTCATCAACTTCAACAAGTGAGTGGGTGCCCGGCCAGGAATACTGGGATCTGGGGGCGCTGCCCTGGCTGAGCTCAAAGTAGTGGTGCTAATGGGTGAGTCGATTCCAAGATGATGGCAGGAGTGGCTGCGTGGGAGGAGGAAAAAAACAAAAAAAACCCAGTAGTGATCATGATGTCTTGTTGCAAAGGCCTGGGCTTACCCCTCCAGGGACCTCAGGTTAGCCCACGTGACCCCCGCAGGAAGTATCTAGAAGGGTTGACATCACCCAGGAGCCAAGAATCAGAGGACACAGGTCGAGCCCCACTCTGGGCGGGGGTGACCATGGGCAGGACAGCTAGCCGGTTGGAAGCTCAGTTTCCTCATCTTTGAGGGAGGAGACTATCCCCTAGCAGGAGGGCGAGGAGGTTCAAGTGAGATAACATATAACAGGCATTTTACCCAGACCTGGCATTACCAAGTGCTTAATAAATGGCAAAAATATCTGGGTGTTACGAGATAAAGTGATTAGGCTGAGGGCATCCAGGCGCTATTTATGTTTAAGTATTTTCTGTGTACATTATTTACTTGTCAGAGTATGCCTGTGAGAGGGACATTTATCAGATGTGGAAAATGAGACTCAAAGAAATGAAAGGGGCCTACCATCATGCTGGCCTCAGAAGGGGTCAAGCCTAGGTCCTTCACATCCTGTGCTCTTTGACTACACCCCAGCTGAAAGGAGGTCTTTTTCCAGCCAAAGTTCCATACGGAGCACCCCCAGTGTAGGCCCTGGACATGCACAAAAGACCCATTCGGAGGATCCTTCCTGCTCACGGGCAGCCACCATCTCTCCCTCTCTCCCTGAACACTTTGCAACTCAGTCATTACCAACAGCAAGTGTTCTTTCAAAATGCTCCATACAGACCAGGTGCAGTGGCTCACTCACACCTGTAACTCTAGCACTTTGGGAGGCCAAGATAGGAGGATTGCTTGAGGTGTTTGCGATCAACCTGGGCAAAATAGCGAAACCCTGTCTCTATTTAAAAAGAAAAAAATAGGCTGAGTGTGGTGGCTTACTCTTGTAATCCCAGCACTTTGGGAGGCCAAGGTGGGAGGATTCTCTGAGGCCAGGAGTTCGAGACCAGCCTGGGCAACATATCAAGACCACTTCTCTACAAATAATTCAAAAAATTAGTTGGGCGTGGTGGCGTGTGCTTGTAGTCCCAGCTACTTGGGAAGCTGAGGTAGAAAGATCTCCTGAGTCCAGGAGTTCGAGGCTGTGGTGAACTGTGATTGTGCCACTGCACTCTAGCCTGGGGGATAGAGCAAGACCCCCAATAAAAAAAAAAGAAAACTTAAAAGAAAGAAAAAACAAATTCCCCATACAGAAATGGAGGTGTATTTGGCAGAAATGCTTTGGTTTCTCCTAGGCATGCCCAAAGGTGTTGTGGCCTGGACATGCCTACTTGTAACCCGACTCTCTTCTCGGTCCCAGGGGCGACTGGATCCGAGTGGGGCTCTGCTACCCGCGGGGTACCACCTTCTCCATCCTCTCGGATGTTCACAATCGCCTGCTGAAGCAGACATCCAAGACGGGCACCTTCGTGAGAACCTCGCAGATGGACAAGGTGGAGCAGAGCTACCCTGGCAGGAGCCACTACTACTGGGACGAGGACTCAGGGTGAGCAGACGCCCACTTGGCTGCATGAAAGTGTTTAGCCCCGTCTTGTCCCCTGGCCTTCCAGTAATCCTAAGAATAACCATGTAATTAATGCCATTTATAGCATGGTCTAGTGAAAAGACCCTGGATCTTAGGTCTAAGTATATTAAGGATCAAGATCTGACAGTTTTGGGAAAACATCCTCTGTGAGCTCAGTATCTTCATTTGAAAAATGAGGATAGCACTTTTCTACTTTAAGACTTTCTAGAAAAGGCTGGGCGCAGTGGCTCACGCCAGTAATCCTAGCACTTTGGGAAGCCGAGGCAAGTGGATTGCCTCAGTCCAGGAGCTCAAGACCAGCCTGGGCAACATGGCGAGACCTCATCTCTACAATAAATTAAAAAATTAGCCAGTTGTGATGGTGTGCACATGTAGTTCCAGCTACCTGGAATCTGAAGTGGAAGGACTGCCTGACCCTGGGAGCTGCAGTGGGCGGGAGCATGCCACTCCATGGCAGCCTGGGTGACAGCGAGACTTCAACTCAAAACAACAACAACAACAACAAACTAAAGAATTTCTAGAAAAAATAATTAAACATGGATAAATCTTAGAGATACAATGTAGTACCAAAAAAAAAAAAGACACTAAAAGGTCCATATTGTATGATACTCTTGTATGAAATTAAAAAATAGATAACATTTACTGTGGTGACCAAATGTCAGGGCTGGGCACAGTGGTTCACACCTGTAATCCCAGCACTTTGGGAGGCTGAGGCAGGAGGATTCTTTGAGCCCAGGAGTTCGAGTTCAGCCTGGGCAACAGAGCGAGATCTCGTCTCTAAGAATAATTTTTTAAAAAATAGCCGAGTATGGTGGCATGCACCTGTAGTCCCAGCTACTTGGGAGGCTGAGATGGGAGGCTTGCCTGAGCGTAGGGGTCTGAGACCAGGCTGGGCAACTTGGTGAGACCTCATCTCTACAATAAACCATAAAAACTAGCCAGGCATGGTAGCATGCGTCTGTGGTTCCAGCTACTTGGAAGGCTGAGATGGAAGGATTGCCTCAGCCCAGCAGATCAAGGCTGTGGTGGCCGTGAGTGTTCCACTGCACTCCACCTAGACGACAAGAGTGAGACTCCAACTAAAAAAAAAAAAAAGAATTAGCCAGGTGTGGTGGCATGCACCTGTAGTCCCAGCTACTTGGGAGGCTGAGGCTTGAGCCCAAGAGTTCAAGGCTGCAGTGAGCTATGATCATAACACTACAATCCAACCTGGGTGACAGAGCAAGACCCTGTCTCAAAAAATAAATTAAAAAAATAAAGTAAAGGTGCTTCTGCAAGGAAACCAAGGTATCTTCAAGAAGCGAAATCCTCACTGGGCCTCTTGGGCTCTGGTGCTGAAACAGCAAAGCCCCTAGGGGGTACCTCTCTCTTTCTCACATTCACACACATACCCACGCATGCTGGGCCTCTTGAATTGGCTTCTTGCTGCAAACTGCCTTCTCGATTCCTCAGTAGGCATGGAGCACAACACGATTGCGCCCGTGTTGACTCCATGTGGCCTTTCAGTTCAAGCACGAACCAGTAGTTGACAAGACCCACTGGGTCTCGTGGAGGGAGAATCTCCTTGCTCATTGGGGAGCCAATCAATGGCTCCTCTGTGAGTCCAGTGTGTATCTGGTCCAATCAGCTGTGTGGTGGGACTTTGAGGGCCTGGCTTCACGGTACAAATCTGGCTCCCTGGTCTGACTGGGCTCAGCGGAGGGTCAGCTCCCAGAGGGTGTCAGTGCCAGGTGGTCCAGATCATAGCAGCTAATGTTCCAACGTAGGACTCAGCCTGACCATGTTTTTCTGAGCTAAAGAATGGTGATGATGAATTCCAAGTTAGTACTGTGGTTTCCTCATCTTCTCCCTGAAACACTAGTCAGCTTCCTTCACAGTATTAAGGATTATTTTTAATAGGTTATAAAATAAATTTTGCAATAAATTGTGGTTTGGAGAAAGTAGAGTTAGGAGGACAGAGCATTTCCTCACCAGGCACAAGGATGGGATGGAAAGTCCCAGCTCTGTCCCTTCCCAGCTGCGTGGTCCTGGGAGAGTCACTTCACTTCTTTGAGCCATGATGTCCCCATCCAGGAAACAAGGATGATAACAGTACCTACTGGAGAGGATTGTTTGAGGATTAAATGAGATGGGTTAATATATGGCACGGGCTTGGCATGGCATATAGCACACACTCAGAATATAATTGCCATTATTATTAGCTATTCCTTCAATGTATTTGTTTTTTTATTTCTCCAACTACATATTACCCTCTAGTAGGCTCGGCTCCATTTTGTAAGGCCTGCTGGGTCTAACTACAGTAACAGGAACATAGTCAATGTCCGGGGAGGGCAGGGAGAAGGACGTGGAGGAGGGGGAGGAGGAGCTTCTGGATGCCAAAGCAAACGCTCAGCTACGCTCCCTGTGTGCAGGCTGCTGTTCCTGAATCTGAAAGCTCAGAATGAGAAAGAGAAGTTTGCCTTCTGCTCTGTGAAAGGCTGTGAAAGAATCAAGATTAAAGCTCTGATCCCAAAGAACGCGAGCGTCAGCGACTGCACAGCCACTGCCTACCCCAAGTTCGCCGAGAGGGCCATGGTGGACGTGCCGATGCCCAAGAAGCTCTTTGGTTCTCAGCTGGTGAGTGGCGGATGGCGAGCCTGGGCCCCTCTGCCTTCAGTCGGGTCCAGCCCAAGGGGGTCCCTTTCTCAGCTCCACAAACCGCTGCCTAGGGCTGGGGCCCTGGGGAGATGAGGAGTATGAACACCCACAACAACTGCGTCGGGTTCTATTTGTTTTCCAGAAGACGAAGGACCACTTCTTGGAGGTAAAGATGGAGAGTGCCAAGCAGCATTTCTTCCACCTGCGGAACGACTTTGCTTACATCGAAGTAAGTGACTCTGGCCCTACAGGGCTTACGCTTCCTCGCTGCGAGGTGGTATTAGTCCCCTAGGCTGCTGCAACACATCACCACAGGCTGGGTGTGGTGGCTCACACCTGTAATCCCAGAGTTTTGGGAGGCTGAAGTGGGAGGATCACTTGCAGCCAGGAGTTCGAGACCGCCTGGGCAATATAGTGAGACCCTGACTTCACAAAAATTTAAACACCACAACAGCAAATTACCACAAACTGGGTGCCTTCCATTGAAACAAGAGAAAGTTATTTTCTCACAGTTCAAGAGGCCAGGAGTTCGAAATTAAGGTGTTGGCAGGGCTGGCTCCTGGCTCTGAGAGAGAATCTGTTCCACGCCTATCCTGGTTTCTGGCAACCTTGATGCTACTTGGCTTGCAGACACATCGCTCCAGTCACAGCCTGTCTTCACAAGGCCTTCTCTCCTCAGTGTCTGAGTCTCATATCTCCCTCTGCCTTTCTTTGATAAGGACACCTATCATTGGACTTAGGGTCTGCCCTAAAATTCTGATGATTCCATTTCAAAATCTTAACTGAATTCCATCTCCAAAAATGCTGTTTCCAAATTAATTCACGTTCCCAGGTCCCAAGTGGACATATCTTTGGGGGGTTCACTATTTGATCCACTATAGAGGGCTACAAGGAATTGAGATAAGTCAGTTTTGGCTTTGAACAGCAGCACAGGCAATGTCTGTCTGCAGGGTCTTCATGGAAACCACCCAGGCAGGAGAACCTGGGGGGACTTGAGGATCCTGCATCACACTCGGTTTCTCTGGCTCTGCAGGTGGATGGGAGGAGGTATCCCAGCTCGGAGGACGGTATCCAGGTGGTGGTGATCGACGGGCGTCAAGGCCACGTGGTGAGCCACATGAGCTTCAGGAATGCTATCCTGCAGGGCATTCCATGGCAGCTCTTCAATTACGTGGCGGCCATGCCTGACAAGTGAGTTTATGCCTCTGTTTCCGGCACTGGCCGGTGGCCTAGCAAACCCCTGGACAACAGCCCCCTCCCTCTCACAGAGGCCCTCATTGCAGAGCAGTCTGGAAAAGCCCAGGGGGTCTCTAAAGTCTGCCTGCATGTCCTGAGTGCTGGGCGGGCCCATGAACACTGGCACTGGAGCCAGGGTTGCTATGAATGTAGGTCGGGCTGGGGAGACGGGACAGCCCCGCGGCACGTGGGCCGGCTGCCCGGGTCTTGCTCCTGCTCCCTACACACCCTCCCGCCATGATCTCATCCCCGCCCACACCTACAAAACGGTCCAAGTGCTGGTGGCTTCTGAGTCTCTCCAGCCCAGATCTCCTTCCTAAGCACTAGACATTCTGAACCAGCTGCTACTTGGAGAACGCCACCTGGACGTCTCATATGGAACTGAATTCTTAGCCTTTTTAGGTGTTTAATGCCCCAAACCAACCTCTCCTCCTGACTCCCTGGTTTTAAGTAAATTGTTTCCATTCACCCTGATAATCAGACCAATCTGGACACTGCAATGACTCTCCTCTCTCCTTCATTGCCCACTCTCTGTCACCGCACCTGTCAAGTCACCTACATCACTGCTTTCTGCCAGTTTTCTCACCAGTGTCCTCTCTGCTGATGCTCTGTCCAGGCCTTCTCTGTCTATCACCAGCACTGCTGGCACAGCCTCCTATGGGCCTCCCTCTTCCAATCACCCCCGCTCTAGTCCCTCTTCCATACTGGCTGCTGGTTTGAAACTCTTAGATTTGGGACCACCTGTGTCCTCTCCTTAGTGATCTCTGATCATTCTCCATCACCTCCTCGGTGATAGGTGAGGTCTCTTCCAATCCAGCCCAAAAGGCCTGCCTCCGCTAAAGCACTGTTCACAACAGCACTGGAGGATGTGTCTGCTGCCCTAGCAGGGGTATGTCCTCTTCCATGCTGGGACTATGTCTAACTCACCCTTGCATTTCTAACACAGAGCCCAGCTGGTTAAATGGGTGCAGGGCCCACAACCTGGTTGGAAGTCTAAGTGTCAAGTCCAAGACCCAAAGAGCAGGTGCAAAGGGAAAAAGTTACTGAATGAAAGCGAATGTACTCTCCAGACTCTGTGGTGGGCACGCAGTGAACTCACACTCCATGAGAATCCACAGAACGCAGTTCTGCTTACCCACGTGTAGTCCCTCCTCCGTTCCCCCATCAGATGCTCCTCTGGCATCTTATTTTTCATGTGCAGATTCATATAGAAGGATGAGATTCACGAATTTGGGAAATATATATTTTTCATCCAGAGTTCAGTAGTTTTCTGGCCTTTTTTGTCCAGAGAACTTTTTCTCGAAATGAAATAGGATGCAGAAGCTTGGAATAAGAAACTAGAATGGACTGGGCACTGTGGTTTATGCCTATAATCCCAGCACTTTGGGAGGCCGAGGCAGGAGGATTGCTTGAGCCCAGAAGTTCAAGCCCAGCCTGGGCCACATGGCAAGACCTTGTCTCTACAAAAAAATCAAAAAATAAAAATAATGGAAAGAAGAAACTAGGATGCAGAGCTGCCCTGGAGGAACAATGTATGAGATAGTGTATGACAGCAGCCCCCATGCACTTCTCTGGCCAAAGCCCTTACTGGGCTGGCACAAAAACTGGGTTCCTCCAGACCCCTCTCTGACCTCATGGCAAGTAGCAGGAAATGGGGCAAGGCAGGCCACGCCTCACCCTTCCCACCCAACCACGAGGCCTCCAGTGTCCCAGGGAAAGACGGAGGCAGATGTTCACCCTCCAAAATTGAGAATGGCTTCTCGGAGCTGCTTCTGCCCCACCACTCTGTGGGACACTCCGTACTGACAGGTGCAGGGGCAGAGAGGCCATGGGGATCACATGCCAGACCAAGAGGTGCATCTACCATGGGCAGGTGAGCTTCTGGGTGCTGTCAGGAGGCTGTGGTGGTATAAGAAGCCCTTCTCCCTGTCCCACGCCTGTGAGCTAACCCAGATCCCTAACAGGACGGCATAACCAGCTCTAGAGACCCCTCAGAAAGAAGGCTAAGCTCAGCCAAAGGGCCCTTAGCCTTTGCTCCATCATGGAGCAATGTGGATCAGCCTCTTTGGAGCAGAGCCTGAGATCGAGTGGATGATGTGCTGGGAATAAGCCCTCTCTTCTTAAGGGGACTTCCCCCACCAACCCTTTGGGGCTCCCTCTCTAGCCTTCCTGAAGAGCCTGGGGCGGCCCCCAACCCCCTCCCCATCCCTCCACACAAGCCCTTGCATTTTAAGAGCATTTCTGCTGCTCCCAATGGGACACAGATGGAGGTAACAGCGGGCTCCAGAATCCCATATGGTCTTCCCATGTCTGGGCTGTGGTCTGTGGTTACGACGTTCCTTTGAGAACTGGAAGCCGCATGGGGCTTCTGCCCTGGGAGCTCCTGTTCCAGAGGGAGGTGCTCACTCCTCCTGTAGGCTCAGGGAACTGGGTTTGCTGCTATGGAGCCTGTTTTCCCAGCACTTTGGCCTGGATACACCCCAAGGCAGGGAGTAGATACCCCTTGTTCCCGAGTTTGACTTTTGCAAGTCAGAACGTTCAGGCTCAGCACAGGCTGAGCTCCAGACCTCCTACCGCTTCTGGGAGCAGTTTCCCACATTGGCAGTTCCTCTCAGATATTTTGCAACAATTTGCCTCAGTCTCCCCACTTGCAAAATGAAGGCAGTAACCCTGTCTTGCCTGACCAGAGAGGGAAGTGACATAAACATAAGAGGTGCCGGGCATGGTGGCTCAAGTCTGTAATCCCAGCACTTCAAGAGACTTAGACGAGAGGATTGCCTGAGCCCAGGGGTTCGAGACTAGACAGGGCAACTAGGCGAGACTTCATCTCTACAATAAATAAAAAATTAGCTGGTGCACGCCTGTAGTTCCAGCTACTTGGAAGGCTGAAAAAGAAGAATCTCTTAAGCCCAGCAGGTCGAGGTTGCGGTGGCCATGAGCATGCCACTGGGCGACAGAGTGAGACTCCAACTCAAAAAATAAATAAATAAACATAAGAGGTCAACCTGAGCTCTTGGTGCAACCTTACTCTATGATGCTCTTCCCAGAAAGATCTCAGACCTAGCCCTGCTCTTCCTGCAGCTCAGAGAAGGCTAGCTATGACCAGTGAAAGAAGATCCCCCAAAAAACAGGGGCCCCAGGCAACACCTTCTAGCACAGGGCTTCTCATCCCTTAATGAGCACACAGCTACCTGGAGAGCTTGTTGAAATGCAGATTCTGATTCAGAAGGTCTGTGGTAGATGGCTTCTGTGGTGCTAAGACCCCAGGCGATGCCAATGCAGCTGGCCCCAAAGGCTCTAGCACTGTGTCAGGAGCTCCTGGATTTAGGGCTTTAAGGTTAATTGGTGCTCTCCCTCTTCCCTCGCTCCCCTCTTCCTCATTCCCCTCTGCTTCCTCCTGTTCCGGCTTTCTGTGTCACCATGTTTCCCTCTGATCCTGCTCCAACAGGGCTAAGAGCGTTCCTATGAAGAAATGCATATTGAAGTCCTACTGTGTGCCCAGCCCTGGTGTAGGTGCTGGCCCCCAGGCGGTGTGACCTCTGTGTACATACTCTGTCCTCTTTGGGGACAGATATGTAAAAGTGGCGAGCCAAGTGCAGGCTTAGAGAAGGCCATGGGCACCAACTGTGGCCAGATGCGTGGGAGGGAGTCAGGATGTTCGTCACCACATGGAAAGAGCCCGTCAGCTCGGCTCACAGGAGAGGCTGCCCTTTCTCAGATCCAGGGCTGGGCCACTGGGCACTGCCAACTCACGTCCCACCGTGCACAGTCCAGCATCCTTCCCTGTCCCCCTGGCTCCCTCACTGTAGTCATCTAACTGGTCCCTTCTCACTCAGTTCCATAGTGCTCATGGCGTCAAAGGGAAGATCCATCCCCAGAGGCCTGTGGACCCGAGTGTTGGAAAAACTTGGGGCGGACAAGGGTCTCAAGTTGAAAGGTAAGGATTGGGCTGGGGTTTAAAGTGCCCACAAGGCCAGAGAAGGCAAGTGCCTGGCATGGAGGTTGCTGCTATCTTTTGCTGGGAGGGCCAGGCATGGTGGCTTATGCCTTTAATTCCAGTGTTTGGGGAGGCCAGGCTGGGAGGATCTCTTGAGGCCAAGAGTCTGAGATCAGAGTAGTCATAGTGAGACCCTGTATCTACATATATATGCGTGTATGTGTGTGTGTGTGTGTGTGTGTGTGTATGTGTATCTTTTGCTGAGTCCAGAACATTCTTTCCTACTACACTCGAGTCCAGCCTCAGCATCCTCAGCATAATCAGTGATCTTCGGGTATGAATGAACAAGACATCACCTGTTGACCACCTCTGCACTACACCAACTTTATTCTAACTTGCAACCAGACACGAAAAAAAGTTGCTAAATTTGCTCACTCATCTGCTCAGCAAGTGGCCCTTCATTTAACAAAAGTATCATCAGCAAAGTGGTTTGATCTGACCCTCCTACCCACTTCCTGCTATTCAGACAGGCAGAGGGCCCATGACTTCCTCCACATTCCAGCTGACGCCCAACATCTGTACAGCCCTTTGTAGTTTATACAACTCTGAGTTGTTCCTCTGAGATAGGTAGAGAAGGAGAAAATCAAAGCCCAGAGAAGCTGCATGACTCGTCCAAGGTCAGGCAACTCTCCTGTGACGAAGCCTAGCACAGACTCACTGACTGAGCTGGAAGAAGCCAGCAGGACAGAAATGTCAGCGTGGCTCTCATTCATGTCACACAGACAAGGTTCAGAGGGAGTCCTGGGGAGGTGGCCAGGCAGGTAGAGTCGCTCCTCAGATAATAATGATCATGATCATCATGGCTGCTGTTTAATGTTCACCCTTGCGACTTGCTGAAGATTTTACAATTATCTCACTTATTCATTAATACCCTCTATAACAGGTACTATTATTTCTATTTAAAATGGGACACTGGGCCGGGCTCAGTGGCTCAGACTGTAGTCCCAGCACTTTGGGAGGCCGAGGTGAGTGGATTGCCTGAGCCTGAGGGTTCGAGACCCACCTGGGCAACTTGGGAGACTTTGTCTCTACAATAAATTTAAAAAAAATTAGCTGGGTGTGGTAGCACATGCCTGAAAAATAAATAAATAAATAAATAAAATGAGGACACTGAGAATTACCTAAGCCACTTGCTTAAGATTAAGAACTGGGGCACAGTGGCTCACGCCTGTAATTCCAGCACGTTGGGAGACTAAAGCGGATCATTTGAGACCAGGAGTTCGAGACCAGCCTTGACAACATAGTGAGACTCCATTTCTACAAAAAATTGAAAAATTAGCCGGGTGTAGTGGTGCATGCCTATAGTCCCAATACTTGGGAGGCTGAGGCAGGAGGAATTGCTTGAGCCCCCAGGAGTTCAAGGCTGTAGTGAGCTATGATCACACCACTGCATTGTAGCCTGGACAACAGAGTGAGACCCTATCTCAAAAAATAAAACAAAACAAACGATTAAAATATGGATCCTAAGCTTTTTTTTTTTTTAATTGGTGTCTCACTCTGTCGCCCAGGCTGGAGTACAGTGGCACACTCACGGCCACTGCAGCCTCGACCTGCTGGGCTCTGGTGATCCTTCTGCTTCAACCTTCCAAGTAGGTGGGACTACAGGCACATGCCACCATGCCTGGCTAATTTTTTGATTTGTTGTAGAGATGAGGTCTCACCAAGTTGCCCAGACTTGTCTCGAACCCGTGGGCTCAGGCAATTCTCTCACCTCGGCCTCCCAAAGTGCTGGGATTATTGGGGTGAGCCACCATGCCCGGCCATGGATCTTAAACTTTCTAACTCAAAGCTGGGCTTCTTGGTTACTGCACCATCCTGACTATGGAAAACATCAAAACCAGCAGTCCATCTTTGGAATGTTTATCCCAGACAGCGACTAGAGAAAAATTAGGAATAATGCAAGTCCTTCAAATCAGCCCAAGGAGAACACAAGAACAGAAGTAGCTTCTTCAGCCCAGGCCTGGAATCATGTGGGATCTCTGTCTTTTCAGTTAAGATGCAGTAGCCAGAAGCTCACATATGGAAGGTGACCTAAAGCGGGTGGCACTTGCCCAGCAATGATACATGTGCACTGCCTGCCAGGCCGGGCTGATTACAGATCCAGATTCCCATGCCCCTTGGACACACAAGTTTGGCACTGCAAGACAGAGAGAGCTGGGTGTCATTAACTTCATGTGGCCTTGGAAAAATGCCTTCACTTCTCAGAATCCCTTCAAAAGCCACAGAGTGACAAACCTGCAGGAGAGACCTTATAGACCAATGCCATCATTTGGCAGATGGGAACTCTGGGCTTCAGTGAGGGGCAGGGACTTGCTGGTGACAATAGCATCTGCTGGAAGGTCTCCCTGTCCACTCCATTCCTGCTATGAAACAGAGCCATTACCCTGCCTGGTGGCCATGAGGCTCAGGGACAACCCCACATGCCCCCATACAAACAAATGTCAGGTACTACGAGTCGCTGGGTGCAGAGTTCTTCCTGGGGGCCACAGTCCAGTGTGGCTGTGGGGGAGGACTTGAGTGGGGGTAGCCATTTGCTCACAGGGTCTTTGCTCACATGACTCATTGTTTTTCAGAGAAAATGACATTCATTGGCTTCAAAGGCAGCTTCCGGCCTACTTGGGTGACTCTGGACACCGAGGATCACAAGGCCAAGATCTTCCAAGTCGTGCCCATCCCTGTGGTGAGGAAGAAGAAGCTGTGAGGACAGCTATTACCCGGTGCCGCCCGTGGTGGACTATGACGGTACCCCCAGCCCCTACCATCAGCTGCTGGGAAGGCCACGTGAGCCCCAATGGGCCATGGGAAGGATATCAGAGACTCTGGTGTTGCCACCTGCCCCTCTTCAAGTGTCTACCTGCAGCCCCTGGGGCGGTGTGGGCTGATGCCGGACACCTTCTCTTTCCTGCAGCCTCTTGGGTGCTTCTCTCCTATCTGTGCCTCTTTGGTGTGGGGGTGAGGGGAGGGGGTGGGGACTACATGAGGACATCTGGGTTGTGCTGGCAGCAAAGGTCCACTTTGGCAGGAGCCCTGAGCCAGCCAGGAGGCAGCCTGGAGGGCTGGTCATTCCCAGGTCCCCATGGTCTCCAGCAGACACATGAGGCTGGGATTTCAGAGCTGGAAAGGACCGTAGATGATACCTAGTCCCAAGGCCTTCAATTTGTAGATGGAGAAAATGAGACCCCTAGTTGGGAAAGAACCACACGGCCAGGGCAGGGCCCTGGGAGCCCCATCCCCAGCATGAGCTGCCACATCATATTGCCTCAACCTTCAGCCCCAGTGTGCCCAGTCCTCTGGAAGTAGCTTCTGGAAATGGGGACAAGTCCCCTAGAAGGAAAGAAAATCATCAGGATTGGACGGTAACTAGCCACTGTCTCCCACCTGCTCCTCTGCGCACACAAACTCACCCTGCCCTAGGTTTGGGGGTCAGTACCGGCGGCCTTCACTGTTCATACTACCTGCCAGCCCAGTTCGGGCACATAGCAGCTGCCACCTTCCATTGGTGCTACCCATCCCCATAGTTCAGCGGCTGTGACCCAGCAGAGGGCCTCAGGGCACGCCGACTTGTTTCTGGTGAGCCAACTGTGCTGATCCTGGAGGTCTGAGCAGTTGTTGGGTCCACCCCAGGCCCTCTCAGCTATGGCTTAATGCCTTGCTCTCTCTCTGGCCTCCCCTAGAGAGAGCTCAAAGAGCTCGTGGAAAGGGAAAATTCTATCTGTGGTTTGTTCTCTCTCATAAGGTACCCAGGTCACCCTGGGTCTTGTGATGAACTGCATTCATCCCCTCTCCTGCCCAACCACAAACTTCAAAGAGGGCTTGCCTGGCTCTTGCCATGAGACTCAGTCCGCTGGTTCACCTCTCTTCTCCTAGTTCAGAGCCTACTGCCAGATCAGTGGTTCCTACCAAACTGGTCTTTCAGCTGCTGGGAGGTGACAGTGGGACTCTGCCTTTTAATATATGGCCACATCAGAGGCCAAAACCAATCCAGGGGGATTAGTGGCGATGGGAGGAGAGTTAAAAATGACCTCATGTCCTCGTCTACAGTTGTGTTGAGTTTTCAAACTCTTTTAACGCAAGGGTCTCACACTGTGAACCACTTAGGATGTGATCACTTTCAGGTGGCCAGAATGTTGAATGTCTTTGGCTCAGTTCATTTTTAAAAAATGATCTATTTGAAAGTTCTCAGAGTTGTATATATGTTTCACAGTACAGGTTCTGTACATTAGACTTTCGTTCCTAAACCATTCTCCAGGAGCCAATGTCCAGGCATTTTCTTAGTAGCACACATTTTCTTCTTGCTTAGGAAATTGTTCTTGTTGTTCTTTCTGTTTGTTAGCGTTAAAGTAAGTTTGGCCTTTAAGGAAAGCAACACTCCTCTGAAATGCTTGTCTTTTTTACTGTTGCCGAAATAGCTGGTCCTTTTTCGGGAGTTAAATGTATAGTGTGTTTTGTATGTAAACATTTCTTGTAGGCATCACCATGAACAAAGATATATTTTCTATTTATTTATTATATATGCACTTCGAGAAGTCACTGTCAGAGAAATGAAGAATTGTCTTAAATGTCATATTTAGGGACATCCTTTGTATGGCTTGGAAGGAGTGGACATCGGCTCTGTTTTGAAAAATCTTGCTGTATCATAGTAAACATACAAAGGATGTCATCATCTCGTCTGTGAGTTTTATTTGCTTTTAAAGTGGGGCTCGAAGCCGGGCTCGGTGGCTCAGCCTGTAATCCCACGCCTTTGGGAGGCTGAGATGAGTGGATTGCCTGAGCCACGGGTTCGAGACCCGCCTGGGAAACTTGGCGAGACCTCATCTCTACAATAAACAAAAAAATGAGCCGGGCGTGGTAGCACATGCCTGTACTTCTGGCTACTTGGAAGGCTGAGGCGGAAGGATCACTAGAGCCCAGCAGGTCGAGGCTGCGGTGGCCGGGAGCGGCCACTGCACTTCAGTCTGGGCGACCGAGTGAGACTCCAACTCAAAAAAAAAAAAAAAAGAAAATATTTTCTACACCTGCATTTATCTTTTAATGTTGCTTTTAGTGAACAGGATATCTTAAAATTAATATGCTATAATTGAAACATTTTCCCCTGTGTTTGCATTTTGAAACATTGCATGAGAAATTCTTCTTAAGCTCCAAAGCCATAAAAATATTTTATTATATTTTCTTCTAAATATTGAAAAGACTTTATTTTCTTATATAGTTTTTCACTCATCAGGAATTGATTTTTGTATATGATGTAAGTAGGGAACTTTAAAAAAATTAGAAAACCAGTTCTCTTAACACCACTAATTTAATAGGTATCTCTTTGGCTGGTTTGTAAAGTTTTAGTAGTTGTCTCCATGACTTGTGAAAATTCTCTATATGTATTGGTCTGTTGGGAACTCTATTCTGCCCATCACTACCACATTGTGTTATTTACTGTTGCTTTATAAGTCTTGATGTCTGATAGGGTATTTTGTTTTTCTTCAAAATTATCTTAATTATTTTGGATGTTTGCTTTCTAAAGCTCACTTAGCTGTAAATACATATAGA
>NW_007233268.1:41875-47453 GCF_000164805.1 Carlito syrichta | reverse complement strand
GGTCGAGGCTGCGGTGGCCGGGAGCGGCCACTGCACTCCAGTCTGGGCGACAGAGTAAAATGCGGCTTGTTTTAAACCAGTTATCTAAGGAAAACAAGACTGATGAAATCACCCTATGAGTGTGCCTCCTTTGCTTCCATGGCTTTGTTCCCAAGAGCTGGTCATATGTCACAGTCCTACCTTGCCCCACCCAAAGGGGGCATCCATAAAAGTAGGTGAAGATGGTCCAAAGAGAGGGATGTCATTTATGTGACTGTCCAGAACATGCTACATCCTCCACATCCCTAAGCCATCAATAGGTTGTCAGTTCAACCTCCTCCCTGACGGGGAAGCCGGGCAGGGGCAGGGCTGTCTCTGTCTCACGAGCACTGGATGGCCAGAGGCCAAACATAAGTATGATGTGAGCATGGGGGCTGAGGTAGGAAAACAGATCCTAATCAAGCTGGCAGACAGGAGCAGGCACAGGTCCAGGGAACCCCTAGGCAGTGGTGATCAGGGCTAAGCGGCCTGGAGAAGAGAGGATGAGGGGCAGAGGTTAGAACAGGTGAACCTGGAGTGGTCTGGAGCTGTGAGGTCCAAGAAGGCAGCTGCCAGCCACAGGAGGCCACCTACATTTAAATTAGTTTAAATTCAATGAGAAATTCAGTCCCTCAGGTGCACCAGCCACATTCCAAGTGTTCAATGGCCATGTGTGTCTAGTGGCTACCATATTGGACAGCACAGATATATTATAAAACATTTCTATCAACAAAGAAAGTTTTTGGCCTGGGACGGTGGCTCACACCTGTAATCCTAGCACTTTTGGAGGCCAAGACGGCAGAATCTCTTGAGTTCAGAGCTTCAGGCCAGTCTGGGCAACAAAGCAAGACCCTGTCTCTACAAAAAATATAAAAATTAGCCGAGTGTGGTGGTGCATGCCTGTAGTCTCAGCTGCTTGGGAGGCTGAGTCAGGAAGATCACTTGAGCCCAGGAGGTCAAGGCTGTGATAAGCTGTGAATGTGCCACTGCACTCCACCCTGGTTGATAGAGTGAAACCCTGTCAAAAAAAGAAAAAGAAAGAACAAAAAAAAGAGAGTGATCTTGATGATTTCCAGAGAACTCCTGGGACTTTTACACTGGGCTTTTAAAAAAATCTATACCCCTAGGCTAGGCGCAGTGACTCATACCTGTAATCCCAGAACTTTGGGAGGCCAAGGCAAGAGGATCACTTGAAGCCAGAGATAAAAGCCAGCCTGGGCAATATAGTGAGATCCCATCTCACATACATATATACATACACACATGCATACTTAGATACATAAATCTCTAAAGCCTGCTACTCAGAGTGTGGTCCATGGACCAACAGCATCAGCATCAACATCAAAATCAGCATCACCTGGGACCTGGTTAGAAATGCAGACTCTCCTATCATACTCAGTGATCTATTACAAAGACAAAGAATTGAGTACCACATGTTCTCAGGCATAAGCGATCCTTGAACAATTATCATAATACTTTAAGAAAGGGACTGGCAGTAGCAGGAAACTGCTGGGGTTTGGGGGCACACCTCATCAACAAAGGTACCTGCATAATGACCATTTGTATACCCAACCCTGGACTGTACCCCACACCTTTAAAATAAGATTTTAAAAAAAGAAATGCAGACTCTCAGCCGGGCGCTGTGGCTCACGCTTGTAATCCCAGCACTTTGAGAGGTGGAGGTGAGAGGATTGACTGAGCCTAGCGGGTTCAAGACCAACCTGGGCAACATGGTGAGACCTCGTCTCTATGATAAATCAACAAATTAGCTGAAGCCGGGCTCGGTGGCTCAGCCTGTAATCCCTCATTTAGGGAGGCTGAGGTGAGTGAATTGCCTGAGCCAGTGGGTTTGAGACCCGCCTGGGCAACTTGGGGAGACCTCGTCTCTACAATAAATCAAAAACTAGCCAGGCGTGTTAGCACGCGCCTGTAGTTCCGGCTACTTGGAAGGCTAAGGTGGAAGGATCGCCGGAGCCCAGCAGGGCGAGGCTGTGGAGGCCCGAGCGGCCACTGAACTCCAGTATGGGCGAGAGTGAGACTCCAACTCAAAAAAAAAAAAAAAATTAGTTGAGTGTGGTGGTGCTTGGAAGGCTGAAGCAGAAGGATCACCTGAGCCCATCAGGTCAAAGCTGTGGTAACCGTGAGCATGACACTGCACTCCAGCCTGGGTGACAGAATGAGACTCTAGTTCAAAAACAAACAAACAAACAACAACAACAACAAAAACTAAAGAAATGCAGAATCTCAAGTCTCCCAGATCGGTTAATTCACCATCGCATTTTAAGAAAAGACTTGGGGTAGCCACTTGCACAGTAAGGTTTGAGAAATGTAGCTGTGCTAGATGTGGTGGCTCACACCTGTAATCCCAGCACTTTGGGAGGTGGAGGTGAGAGTATTGCCTGAGTCCAAGGGTTTGAGACCAGCCTGGGCCACTTGGTGAGACCTCATCTCATTAATAAATTTAGAAATTAGCTGAGTGTGGTAGCACGTGTCTATGGTTCCAGCTACTTAGAAGACTGAGGTGGAAAGATTGCCTGAGTCCAGCAGGCTGAGGCCGTGGTGGCCATGAGTGTGCCACCGCACTCCAGTCTGGGCAACAGAGTGAGACTCTGTCTTGAGAGAAAGAAAGAGAGAAGGGGAGGGGGGAAGGAGAGAGGGAAGAAAAAAGAAAGAAAGAAAAGTATAGTTGTAAATAGCCGGGCTCGGTGGCTCAGCCTGTAATCCCATGTGTTGGGAGGCTGAGGTGAGTGGATGACCTGAGCCCGCGGGTTCGAGACCTGCCTGGGCAACTTGGTGAGACCTCATCTCTACAATAAATCAAAAAATTAGCCAGGCGTGGTAGCACGCGCCTGTAATCCCAGCTACTTGGAAGGCTGAGGCGGAAGGATCACTAGAGCCCAGCAGGTCGAGGCTGAGGTGGCCGGGAGCGGCCACTGCTCTCCAGTCTGGGCGACAGAGTGAGACTCCAACTCAAAAAAAAGAGTCCCTGTAAGAGCCTTAGGAAGGCTGGGCTCGGTGGCTCAACCTGTAATACCAGCACTTTGGGAGGCTGAGGCAAGTGGATCGCCTGAGCCCAAAAGTTCGAGACCAACCCACGCAATTTGGCGAGACCTCGTCTCTACAAAAACTAGAAAATTAGCCGGGAGTGATAGCCCATGCCTATAGTTCCAGCTACTTGGTAGGCTGAGGCGGAAGGATCGCTGGAGCCCAGTGGGTTGACGCTGGAGTGGCTGTGAGTGTGCCACTACACTCCAGCCTGGGCAACAGAGTGAGACTCCAACTTAAAAAAAAAAAAAAAAAAAGAGCCTAAGAAGCAGGTTTGGAATGAATTGTATACTAGGGCTGCCCAGCCATGATGGTCAGAGCTGTGACCCAAGAGCTCTGGACTAAGAGGCGAAAGGTGTTCAACTGCTCCCCTTGACTGCAAGTGATTCTTCCTTTCCTCCCTTGGTCTCCACTCACTAATTCTTGGAGATAATGAACACATCTAGAAGTTGCTGCTTAAGTATTAGGGTGAGGGAAAAAGAAAAACAATTCTCTGATATACTAGTCTTTAGAAGAGTAGCACCCAGGTGCTCTTCCTGAAACAATTACTCCAGGGTATTCTTCGAATCATAAAGAAAAAAATTAAGAATTCAAGATGAGGAAGTGGTGAGACAGGAAAAAAAGTTGGCAGTAAACCCTAAAGCCACAAAGATCGAAACAGTTTATAAATAGAAAAACAGAATCAGGTGCAAAACTCAAAGCAATTTTGAGATAGCTGATTGAAATTACTCACAAAAGAAAGTATATTGTAAAAATGAGAACAGATATGAGGAGTGGGTGTGTAGAGGGGAAGGTTGGGTTAAATTCTTCATCTTCCTTTGTGGGGGGAAAATGTCTTACGTTATTCTAGAAACTGGCAGATTTATAATTACAGTAAGTCTCCTACCTATGAATCTTTCAGTTGCAAACTTTCAAAGATGCAAACTTGCGCTTGCAAGTCCAATCATATAAGTTAATTTGAGTCTCTAACTCAAAAAAAAATTTTTCTTTAGTGTGTGTGTGTGTGTGTGTGTGTGCGTGCGTGCGTGTGTGTGTGTGTGTGTGTGTGTGTGTGTGTGTGTGTGTATGTTTGAGTGGAGTCTCACTCTGTCGCCCAGGTTGGAGTGCAGTGGCACAGTCACGGCCACCCAGCCTCAACCTGCTGGGCTTAGGTGATCCTTCCACCTCATCCTTCCCAGTAGTTGGAACTACAGGTGTGTACCACCATGCACAGCTAATTTTTTGATTTATTGTAGAGACAAGGTCTCGCCAAGTTGCCCTGGTTGGTCTTGACTCTCTGAGCTCAGGCACTTCTCTTGCCACTACCTCCCAAAATGCTGGAATTACAGGCGTAAGCCACTGCGCCTGGCTTCTGGGTTTTTTTTGAGTTGGAGTCTCATCCTGTAGCCCAGGCTGGAGTGCAGTGGCATGCTCATGGCCACCACAGCCTCAACCTGCTGGGGTCAGGTGATCCTTCCGCCTCAGCCTTCCAAGTAGCTGGAACTACAGGCATGCGCCACCATGCCAGGCTATTTTTTTGATTTATTGGAGAGACGAGGTCTCGCCAAGTTGCCCAGGCTGGTCTTGAACCCGCGGGCTCAGGCAATCCACTCACCTCGGCCTCCCAAATTGCTGGGATTACAGACTGAGCCACCAAGCCCAGCTGTGTTTGTTTTTCATGTATTATTTGTGTGAAAAGTATTATAAACCTATTACAGAACAATACTATATAGTCGATTGTGTTAGTTGCGTTCCTAGGCTATCTTTGTTCGACTTACAAACCAGTTGGATTTATTAACTTGCTCTCAGAATGGAACTCATTCATATGAAGAAGACTTACTATATAGGCTTAGAATGAAAACAAAAACTAACGATGACCATTAATAGCACTTAAAATGAAATGTCTCCTTTTCAAGCCACTGCAGAAGACAAAAGTAAACAAAACACCATCTACATAAAGAGAGAATAGAAATGTTATGACAAGAAAACACAAAAGTGTCCACACAACACCTGAGCAGAGGGGAGTCCAGCCATCACAGTTGTAACAGTATGTAACCAACTTAGGTTTCCTAGCTAAAAATCTAAGACTCTCAGATTTGATTAAGAAAACAAAATTAAATTGTTCACTTTCTGCAGGCTCACCACTATAAACATTGGCAGTTTGAGTGTGGACAGCTTTTAGAGACCCACCTTTCCTCTCTTAATGTTTAACTGAACCTGCTTAAGCACCCGTGATTAGAAGAAACTCAGCAACACAACCCTCTGCCAACACACACACACACACACACACACACACACACACACACACACACACACACACACACTCGGCCATGACTTTATGTTTCTCCTACACAATTTGCTTCCAACTCTTGACCTTTTTCATCTCACCTGATACAGCTGTTCTCTTTTTCTCTACCCCACGATGACGTAATAATGTGAAACACAATCAGTCAAGATTTTTCAAAGAAACAGAATCAACAGGATGCACACTCCATACACACACACACACACACACACACACACACAGAGAGAGAGA
>NW_007233268.1:39648-41855 GCF_000164805.1 Carlito syrichta | reverse complement strand
AAAAAATTAGCCAGGCATGGTGGCACATGCCTGTAGGTCCAGCTACTTGGAAGGCTGAGGTGAAAGGACCACCTGAGTCCAACAGGTTGAGGCTGCAGTGGCCATGAGTGTCTCCATACTGGGCAACAGAATGAGACTCCTATTTTACAAAAAGGAAAGAAAAAAGAAACTGGCTCATGCAATCATGGAGACCAACAAGTCCTACGATCCAAGATCTGTAGTTGGCATGCTGGAGACCCAGGAGAGTCAATGGTGTAGCTCCAGTCTGAAAACCAGCAGGCTCGAGTCCAAAAGCAGAACAAAAAACCCAATGTCTCAGCTCAAAGGTAGTCAGGAAGAAGGAACTCTCTCTTATACAGCCTTTTTGTTATATTCAGACCTTTAACTGATTGGATGAAGCCCACTCACATCAGGGAGGACAATCTGTTTTACCCAGTCTGCCTATTCAAATGTTAATTTCATTTAGACACACTCTCAGGGACATACTCAGACCAAATATCTGGGCATCCCATGACCCAGTCAAGCTGCCACATAAAATTAACCATCACAGATGGCTTCTCTCCTTCTTGATTTCCCCAAACTACACAAACACAAGAAAGTTATTTGTAGCAGAATTTTCCTGGAGATTTGGGAATATGGCATAGCAACAACCTAGAATACTAGTCATCATTGCCCAAAAGTTCCTACCCCCTCCCACCCGGACACACACCTTAAGCTTAGATCAGGTCACTTCTAGAACATCAGAATTTCTTACCTTACTATGCATAACATTGTTGCTCTCCCTCCACCCCCTAAAAAAAAATTGGTCCCAGGTATTTTTTTCATACCCAAACTCTCATCAAGGTGATCTGCTAAGCAAAGAACCATCTTCTTTGGGTCGCTACCCTCCAGCAGTACAAGGAACCTACAGACCTGGCAGCTATAATCTCTCTTTAACGTACTCAAGTTGTTATCAAGATTGTCTTTTCCAAGAACCTCAGTGTGTCAGTATATGGAATGGGATTTGCTGAGGACAATAGATGACAGCCCACATTCTGAGGAAGAGCTCTAGACTCGTCCCTGAAGGACTTGGTAAGAGGTGGTCACACTGAGCTCCATCACCCATCTCCAGACTTAGGAAAAGAAGGCTAGGGACCCAGAAGGAAGTTCAAAAGGGTAGATGTGCCATGGGGTTTCCCCTCTCCCAAGGGGTGCATCCCCTAAGTCAAATGAGAGACCCCAAGAGAACTCCCCTTGGGGACATTGCGGGTCTTGGCAGAAAGAAGAGACTGACAGTTGACTTCTCGGTCAGAACCTTGCTAAGTGCCCAAAACTCACAGGCTATCAGCTGGCATGAAGAGGATCCTCCGGGTCAATGTGCTTCCTCCTTATGGGTAAGAATGTGCGGAGCTTCCCCTGAGCCAAGCGTGCACTGTGGAAGTCAGTGCAGCCCCAGTGTGAGCCAGTTGAAGGAGCCTGGTTGCAAATGGCTGCCTGCTCAGGTGGAGGGGTTCTTGGCAGAAAGAGGCTACAGGGTCCCTCCAAAGGCAGGAGCAGAAGGAGAAAGTACACAAGCGTATCTTGGAATAATCCCCAAACACATCCCATGACAAAGAGCAACATTTAGGCACCTGCCATAACTGAGACTCTTTAAACCCTCTTCCTCCAACCCCTCCCTCGTTGTCCCATCCCTGGAGGAGCAGGAGGAATAGGGAGCCATGGAAGAGCTACACAGGGAAAACAAGGCAGAAGAAAAGAACAGCCTTTGTCCCTGTGGTCTCCTGAAAGTGCTCAAAAAGAAGGGAGTGAGAGCAGGTTGTGCCGGTCAACTGGACTGGAAGGGGACGGGGGAGAAGACAGCCCTGATTTGTAGCATTCACGGAGCCCCATAGTGTAAATTCTTGACATCATGGCCGACGTCAAGCGGCTACGGTTTAACAACCAGCTTGTGACATTCATGTTTATTTACCAATCGATTTTCACAAGTTGGAACTAGCCAGATCATCCCTAGCAGGTGTCTGAGCAACAAAGAGGGTTTGAAGACAGCATTGAGGGGGAAAAAAATGAAATTCTTTCCCACTTTGGACTCTACAAGATCAGCTCATTCCACTAACCAATTATACAAAGTGGAAGGAAGAGGTACAAGGACTTACACCCCCTTGGAAAGAATTCAGCTGTTAAAATGAAATTCTACTTATTTGTATCTTTTTTTTTTTTTTTTTTTTTTT
>NW_007233268.1:38146-39628 GCF_000164805.1 Carlito syrichta | reverse complement strand
AAGAACCATCTTCTTTGGGTCGCTACCCTCCAGCAGTACAAGGAACCTACAGACCTGGCAGCTATAATCTCTCTTTAACGTACTCAAGTTGTTATCAAGATTGTCTTTTCCAAGAACCTCAGTGTGTCAGTATATGGAATGGGATTTGCTGAGGACAATAGATGACAGCCCACATTCTGAGGAAGAGCTCTAGACTCGTCCCTGAAGGACTTGGTAAGAGGTGGTCACACTGAGCTCCATCACCCATCTCCAGACTTAGGAAAAGAAGGCTAGGGACCCAGAAGGAAGTTCAAAAGGGTAGATGTGCCATGGGGTTTCCCCTCTCCCAAGGGGTGCATCCCCTAAGTCAAATGAGAGACCCCAAGAGAACTCCCCTTGGGGACATTGCGGGTCTTGGCAGAAAGAAGAGACTGACAGTTGACTTCTCGGTCAGAACCTTGCTAAGTGCCCAAAACTCACAGGCTATCAGCTGGCCTTGGGGCTAGGAGTGAGAGTTCTCCAGACCTCTCTCCCATGTCTGCCATGTGGCAGGGTAGAGGCAGAAGATGCCTCTCATCCAGTGTGATCGAGGTGGATGCTGGCTGGAGCTGCTGCAGTGCCCAGAAGCATGAAGAGGATCCTCCGGGTCAATGTGCTTCCTCCTTATGGGTAAGATTGTGCGGAGCTTCCCCTGAGCCAAGCGTGCACTGTGGAAGTCAGTGCAGGCCCAGTGTGAGCCAGTTGAAGGAGCCTGGTTGCAAATGGCTGCCTGCTCAGGTGGAGGGGTTCTTGGCAGAAAGAGGCTACAGGGTCCCTCCAAAGGCAGGAGCAGAAGGAGAAAGTACACAAGCGTATCTTGGAATAATCCCCAAACACATCCCATGACAAAGAGCAACATTTAGGCACCTGCCATAACTGAGACTCTTTAAACCCTCTTCCTCCAACCCCTCCCTCGTTGTCCCATCCCTGGAGGAGCAGGAGGAATAGGGAGCCATGGAAGAGCTACACAGGGAAAACAAGGCAGAAGAAAAGAACAGCCTTTGTCCCTGTGGTCTCCTGAAAGTGCTCAAAAAGAAGGGAGTGAGAGCAGGTTGTGCCGGTCAACTGGACTGGAAGGGGACGGGGGAGAAGACAGCCCTGATTTGTAGCATTCACGGAGCCCCATAGTGTAAATTCTTGACATCATGGCCGACGTCAAGCGGCTACGGTTTAACAACCAGCTTGTGACATTCATGTTTATTTACCAATCGATTTTCACAAGTTGGAACTAGCCAGATCATCCCTAGCAGGTGTCTGAGCAACAAAGAGGGTTTGAAGACAGCATTGAGGGGGAAAAAAATGAAATTCTTTCCCACTTTGGACTCTACAAGATCAGCTCATTCCACTAACCAATTATACAAAGTGGAAGGAAGAGGTACAAGGACTTACACCCCCTTGGAAAGAATTCAGCTGTTAAAATGAAATTCTACTTATTTGTATCTTTTTTTTTTTTTTTTTTTTTTT
>NW_007233268.1:32634-38126 GCF_000164805.1 Carlito syrichta | reverse complement strand
CTCACCTCAGCCTCCCAAAGGCGCGGGATTACAGGCTGAGCCATCGAGCCCGGCTATTTGTATCTTTTAAATAGATTCTTTTCCCTTCATGTTCTAGAGGGAATACAATTGCTATTTGGTTGAATAACGACACCACAATGGGGATAGGGAATGTCTTCCTCAACAAAACACTAAAAGTAAATATCATCAGAACTGGTTGATATA
Organism: Carlito syrichta; assembly: GCF_000164805.1. Taxonomy (NCBI): domain Eukaryota; kingdom Metazoa; phylum Chordata; class Mammalia; order Primates; family Tarsiidae; genus Carlito; species Carlito syrichta. The sequence goes on along the minus strand of NW_007233268.1, from coordinate 37,922 downwards.
ATTACATAAGAGTATTAAAATTCTAAATAATATTGAAATCAAACTGAGGAAATGGCCAGGCATGGTGGCTTATATATAATCCCAGCACTCTGGGAGTCCGAGGTGAGTGGCCAGTCTGGGAAACTTAGTGAGACCTTGTCTCTACAATAAATAAAAAAATTAGCCAGGAGTGGGCACACGCCTGTAGTTTTACCTACTTGGAAGGCTGAGGTGGGAGGATCGCCTGAGCCAAGCAGGTCAAGGCTGCAGTGGCCGTGAGCATGCCACTGCACACCAGCCTGGGTGATGGAGTGAGACTCTGACTCAAAAAACAAACAAACAAACAAACAAACAAACAGAGGAAATGAGTTTAAAACACACAACCCAGAAAATAAATCAATATCTTTGGCTGTCTAGTCTTCCGTTGCCCCCAGATTCTTTCCACAGCCTTCCCACCCTGTTACTGCCCCAGAAAGCTAACTTGAATCCACCAGCAATTCCCTGCGCATGGGCTCAGTGGTGAGTTTGGTTAACTGGAGGCACCTTGGAGAGATGGAAGGGGCAAGGAAACTGCTGGTTAGGGAGTTAATGTCACCACCTCCCTTAGTTTTGGGGCTCCGTGGATCGGTTGTATCCCTCTGAGGAAGACCAGAGCTTTGGTTCAGGGCCCTTTCTGTATGGTTGCTTGTTTCGGTCCCAGTAACTGTTCTCTCCCCTGGTGTCACCAGGCTTAGGGGTGGCGACGGTTCCCAACTTTTGCAAGGCCAGGAATATTGCACTACACCTTGTTGGGGTCCCCAAACTATTGCAAACAGTTCAGTCATTAAATGTTTCTTAATATCCCATCTGGTTCCTGTGGGGATTTTGCTGATGTTTAATATATGAGAAGCTCTTACAAAGCAGTAAGGAACCACAACCAAAAAGACAGCAAAAGAAAAACAAAAGAGGCCAATTTACATAAGAAAAATGTAGATAGCAAAAGGCATATTTAAAAATTCAAGCTGAGTGCAATGGCTTACATACACCTGTAATCTTAGCACTTTGGGGAGGCTGAAAAGAGAGGACTGGTTGAGCTCAGAAGTTGGGATCAACTTGGGCAATATAGTGAGATCTTGTCTCTACAAAAAATAAAAAATTTAGCTGGATGAGGTGTTGCACACCTATAGACCCAACTGGTCAGGAGGCTGAGGCAAAAGGACCACCTGAGCGGAGGAGTTTGAGATTTCGGTAAGGCATGATCGTGTCGAGTGATTATTAATAATGCCTCATAGTCCTCTTGCCAAAATAAGGATTAAAAAATGACTATTGGCAGTCTTTCTTTAAGAAACTTGCCCATGGTAGGTTTTTTTTTTTTGCCATGAATCTTCCCTTTTCCTTCTCTTTTTCTCACTAATAAATTCTATTTTAAAACTTAAAAAAAAAAAAAAAAGATTATTGAGGCCAGTCTTGGTGGCGCACTTTGAGAGACTGAGATAAGAGGACTGCCTGAGCCCAAAAGTTCAAGACCAACCTGGGCAACTTGGTGAGACCTTGTCCCTACAATTAAAAAAAAATTAGCTGGGCATGGTGGCACACATCTGTAGTCCCAGCTACTCCCGGGGCTAAGGCAGAAGGATCACCTGAGCCCAGGAAGTCAAGGCTGCGCTGAGTCATAATGGTGCCTCTGCACTCCAGCCTATGCAACAGAGTGAGACACCTGACTGAAAAAAAAAAAGTCATTTTCTTTGGCCTATTAATTACATATGTGGGAATTCAGCCTAAGGAAATAAAGCATAGGTGTAAAGATGCTCACTGAGGCATTGTTTATAATCATTCGACAGATTTCAAAGGACCTAAGTGTTCAATGGCATGGGAAGAGCTAAAAAAATTATGGTCTCATTTGATCAACTATTATGCCTCATTAAATAATATTTACAAAGGGTTTGGGAGAGCAAGGTACTCCTCTGTCAGCTGCAGAGGCTCTGTGAGTTCTGGGAGTCTAGGATATTGCAGACAAGAAGAAGACCTGAGAGTTCCGCTGGCTGGCAATCCCCACAGTAGGGGCGATCTCACACACACACACATACACACACACACACACACACACACACACACACACACACGCTGCGCCAAGCTCCCAGACCTCCTGCTGCACCACAGTCACAGCTTCCAGGCCAGAATCCCTCTGTGTCCACTCAGGCCTGCTCCAATCTCAGCTTAGTGGCCACCTGCTCCAGGAAGCTTTTCTCTGGCTTCCCTTGGAAAATCCCTCTGTTACAGGTTTCCAGCTCTTTGCACGGCTGTCATTGTACATCATTCATGTGTTGGATTCGGGCCCTCTTCTTCTACCTCCTGTTGCCTCCCTGCCCCAGTGCCTTTGCACATTTCCCCCCACCCCCCTTCTGGTTCTACATCTCAGAAGCCCAAAGATCTAGCTTGAAGAGGCAAACTCCTCTTTTGTGGGCAGGGTAAATTCCTTTGGGAGCCTGGCATAGTGGCTCACTCCTGTAATCCCAGCACTTTGGGAGGTGAAGGCGAGAAGAATGCCTGAACCCAGGGGTTCAAGACCAGCCTGGGCAACTTGGAGAGACCGCGTCTCTACAATAAAAAAAAAAAAAAAAAAGCTGGGTGTGGCAGCGCATGCCTGCGGTTCCAGCTACCTGAAGGCTGAGGCGGAAGGATAGCCTGAGCCCAGCAGGTCGAAGCTGCGGTGGCCGTGAGTGTGCCACTGCTCTACAGCCTGGGCGACAGAGTGAGACTCCAACTCAAACAGAAAATAAATAAATAAATAGATTCCTTTGGGAAACACTGATCAGTTCCAATGGAGGCCCACAGAGGTGATACATTCAGATCACACACTGATTTCAATTAAAGTGGGAGCCCTCAAGGAGTTTTAATGGAGGAGCAAAGATGGGAGGGAAACTGTCAGGAAGGTTCTCTCTAGGGGAGTCAAGGATCTCCTCTGCATGGGAATAATGGTCCCTCTTGTCCTGTTTCTTCCAGCCCCTGGCATGTAAATTCCTGGCCTGGCGGGACTTGTCAGCCCTGTTTATAGAGGAGGTGAGGCCCAAGGACATCAAGTGTGGCACTGAAAGTCATCCAACATGAGGCCAAGGTGGGAAACATGGATCAAAGGGGTCCTAGTGTTTGCAGAACTGTGGCTGATGCCCCCCCACCCCCCACCCCCACAGGAAGAATGCAGGCTGACCAGGATGGGGAGACACAAGGCAGACCAGATGTCCCTGGGCATTCCTGACATTCCAGGACTGCTGCCCTCCTCGCCTGAGAGCTGCCCAGCTCTGGGCTCCCAATTCATCAGCTCAAAAACTTCAGCAGACTTCTCTAGAGGAAAAAAAATTGCTCTGGGTTTGACAGGGAGCTGTGCTCTAAGATTTAAAACTCCAGGCCGGGCACGGTGGCTCATGCTTGTAATCCCAGCATTTTGGGAGGTCAAAGTGGGAGGACTTTGCTTGAGCCCCCCAGAAGTTTGAGACCAGCCTGGGCAACATAGCAAGATTTGTCTCTGCAAAAAAAACCCAAATAAATTCCTACAAGTTAAGCTGCTCAGATCCAGAGTTTGACAGGAAGTCCAGGTTTGAGTTAATTCAACAAGATTGCTGGAGCATTTACCAAGTGGCAGCTGCAAGCGCCACTGTTCCCAGATGCTGGACCAAGTAGGAAGGGGACAGGAGTTTCTGGCACATGACACCTGGGTGGAACCCCCTGAAACCTGCCCACTGGAAATTCCCCCCTCCCAGCAAGTGGCATGGTCAGCCTGCAGTCCCTGCAGCCTGTCCTGGGCTCTGCCAGCTCTACCCCCTGCTCTGTGCCTTCGGGGTAAGTGGGCTGGCCTCGAAGTGAAGGCCACGTGGGTATCTGAGAGCAGAGCGTCAAAGGCAGACGTTCCTGCCTAGAAGGAAGCCGACCTGTTCCACTCTGGCATGCACTGCACTGGGCAGATGGCCACTCTCCTAGAACAATCTCTGTGGCTCATGCAGACTTCCATTGCTTAGGGTGCCATGCCACAGTGAAGAGCCCCACCTCCAGAGAATGGCCTTGGGTGTGGATGCTGTTCTGCCTCTTCCTGGCTGTGACCCTGGCAAGGGTCTTAACCCCTGTGAGCCTCTGTTTACTCATCAGACACACAAAAATGATAATAGTTAGCATGTATTGAGTGTCATGCTAAGTGCTTCACATGGACTTGCTCATTTAATCCTCATAACACTTCTCTGAAGTGGGAACTTTTTTGTTATTGTTGAGTTGGGTCTCACTCTGTCGCCCAAGCTGGAGTGTAATGGCACATTCACGGCAACCACAGCCTCGACCTGATGCACTCAGGCGATCCTTCTACCTCAGCCTTCCAAGTAGCTAGAACCACAGGCACACACCACCTTGCCCAGCTACTTGTTTTATTTTTTGTAGAGACAGGTTCTTGCTATGTTGCCCAGGCTGGTCTCCTTTATTAGCACCTATAGGCTTAGATTAGGTCCATAAATCGTGTCTAAGATGATACAGCTAATAAAATATAGAACGGGCAGTCCGACTCCAGAATAAGTCTCACATGAAATGCTCGGTGGTTCAGCCTGTAATCCCGCGCCTTTGGGAGACTGAGGTGAGTGGATTGCCTGAGCCCGCGGGTTCGAGACCCGCCTGGGCAGCGAGACCTCATCTCTACAATCAAAAAAAAAAAAATCAGCCGGGCGTGGTAGTGCATGCCTGTAATTCCGGCTACTTGGAAGGCTGAGGCGGAAGGATTGCCGGAGCCCAGCAGGTCGAGGCTGCGGTGGCCAGGAGCGACCACTGCACTCCAGTCTGGGCGACAGAGTGAGACTCCAATTCAAAAAAAAAAAAAAGAAAAAGAAATAATACCAATCTGTGGGGTTATGGAGAGGAAATGAAATCAAGTAGGTAAAGACTTGTACACCTAGCCTGGGCAACATGGCAAGACCTTCCCTCCATAACAAATCAAGAAAAATTAGCCAGGCATAGTGACACGTGCCTGTAGTTCCAGCTACTTGGAAGGCTGCGGTGGAAGGATCACCTGAGCCCAGAAGTCCAAGGCTGTGGTGGCCGTGAGTGTCCCACGTTACTCCAGCTTGGGTGTCAGAATGAGACTCTGACACCCCCCCCAAAAAAAGGTACGCAATGTCTTACTTTTGAGCGTGCCTACTGTGTGTGGGTTCTTGACATGTGATCTAACTGTGCTACCATGCCCGGTTAACTTTTTGATTTATTGTAGAGACGAGGTCTCGCCAAGTTGCCCAGGCTGGTCTTGAAACCCTGGGCTCAGGCAGTCCTCTCACCTCTGCCTCCCAAAGTGTTGGGATTAC
>NW_007233268.1:30399-32614 GCF_000164805.1 Carlito syrichta | reverse complement strand
CCGCTTTTTTTTTTTTTTTTTTAAAGACAGAGTCTCTCTCTGTCACTCAGATTAGAGTGCAGTGGTGTGATCATAGCTCACCGCAGCCTCAAACTCCTGGCCTCAAGGGATCCTCTTGCCCTGGCCTAAAAGGTCTGGGATTACAGGCGTGTGCTCCCACGCCTGGCCACGTGTCTTTCAGTACTCGACCTGCAAGCACCAGGAGGGCAGGGGCCTTGCCTGCCTTGTTCACCTTTATCCTCATCCCCCGCAGTTCCTGGAACTCACTGGTGTTCGGTACTCACTTGGGGAGTGCTACTACCAATAGGCACTGGGGTCTGCAAGGAGGTCCTGGGAATGGGGACAGCCCTCTGTCCAGCAGACCATGGTGGCTGGAGTAGACTTTGGAGCCCGACTGCTTGTGTTCGAATCTTGGCTTTGTCACTTCCTTGCGGTGTGACCTTGGGAAAAATATACAACCTCTCTGTGCCTCTGCTTCTTGGTGTGTAAAATGAGAATGATAAACATCAAATCCACTGCATAGGGTTGCTGAGGATGAAGTCAATTAACACACGCTGGAGAATACACAGATGAGAGCATCCCTCAAGTTCCAAAGAGAAATTCAGAGAGAGAGGTGCATGCAGATTTCCACAGATATTTTGCAAGCACAGATTGAACAATCTGTTAGTTAAAATAATAGCTGAAGAATGCTCACAGAGACCAGTGGCGAATCAGCAGCCTGTGGTGTGAATGCGCTGAGCCACAGCCGGTCTCTGCTGCCCCCTAGTGAGCATATCTCTTCATCTGTTAGCTTACTTAATATTTATTTACTTTTAATGTATTATTTTATTTAAACGTTTTGAGTTGGAGTCTCACTCTGTCGTCCAGGTTGGAGTGTAGTGGCACACTCACGGCCACCGCAGCCTCAGATTGCTGCGCTCAGGCGATACTTCCGCCTCAGTCTTCTAAGTAGCTAGAACCACAGGTGCACGCCACCACATCCAGCTAACTTTTTGATTTATTGTAGAGACGAGGTCTTGTGAACTTGCCCAGGCTGGTCTCGAACTTCTAGGCTCAGGCAATCCTCCTGGCTCCACCTCCCAAAATGCTGGAATTACAGGTGTGCGCCACTGTGCCCAGCTCCCTTCATTTTTATAAGACTTTCCTTTAGAAGACAATCATCGCTTTAGAGGGATCACTTTGGGGAAGGGGTCTAGGCAAATCGCTTTCCAAGCTGTGCCTCTGGTTTCCCACTTGACAGGAGTCTCAGGAGGAAGGCAAGGCACCGGCTGTGTGATGGTGGGCTCACTCACCTGCAGACAGGTGCTGCCAGCACTTCACAGCAGGGCCGGTGCAAGGTCACATGCAGTGTGTGTCACTTCTAATGTTGAAAACGTGTCCATGTTGTGATTATGAGCAACATCTTCCTCCTCTGCTCCATGGCCCCATGTGAACTTCTGTGTAGTGACTCAGTCACACCTGTTCTTTTGGACTCTTCCTCTCAGACCTTGTCAAAGAAAACCAGAGCCTGCCAGCATTGGACACAGATTTAAATCAGAAACTATTACAATTAGGCAAAAGACAGCTTGAGACAGACCCGGGCTCAATTCAAATACAGCGTAGACAAGCCATGTTTATAAGCCAAAGAGCAGATGGGGGTCAGCGGATGGAACACGAGTAGGGACCACCAGGAGTTGCAGGGCTTCTGGCTAAACAGACCTAAGAGGATTCCAGCTGAAGGCAGGCCAGGGTGCTCAGATATCGTCCGGGGGATGGTGGAGGATGAAAAATGTCAGATAGTAAGGGTGATTAGGTACCCAGAGTGGAGGGGTTCTCGACAAACAGACTTAACAGGAATCGTGCTAAAATGGGCAATGCAAGCTGGACAAGAACAGACACTGAAGGTCAGGGCCTCCAGGGCTTAGAGAAGCCTGACCAGGGTTGGTCAAGAAGATAATCTTAACTGGACATGGTGGCTCACACCTGTAATTCCAGTACTTTGGGAGGCAGAGGTAAGAGGATTGCCTGAGCCCAACCTGGGCAACTTGGCAAGACCTCACCTCTACAAAAATAAAAAAATTAGCCAGGTGTGGTGGAACATACCTGTAGTTCCAACTACTTGGAAGGCTGAAGCCAAGCAAGTCAACGGTGCAGTGACCACGATGATGCCATTACACGCCAGCCTGAGTGACAGAGTGAGACTCTGATTCAAGGAAAAAAAAAAAAAAAGATAGCC
>NW_007233268.1:0-30316 GCF_000164805.1 Carlito syrichta | reverse complement strand
GCCAAGGTGAGAGGACTGCCTGAGCCCACAGGTTCGAGACCAGTCTGGGCAACTTGGCGAGACCTCATCTCCACAATAAATCAAAAAGTTAGCCAGGCTTATAGCTCCAGCTACTTGGAAGGCAGAGGCAGATCACCTGAGCCCAGCAGGGCAAGGATGCGGTGGCCGTGAGCGTGTCACTGCACTCCAGCCTGGGTGACAGAGTGAGACTCCAACTCAAAAAAAAAAAAAAAAGAGAGAAGAGAATTATTGTTGATTTCTGTCCTGTGGGATTCCTGCTGCAAGTCTGCGTGAAGAGTGTGAACTTCCTCTGCTATAAAGGCCTCTCGGCTCCAAGTCCCAGCCTCATCCTGCCTGGTCGACAGGGCACCTCACAGTCTCACCACAGGGACACCTTTGTCATCAGATTTCACAGTCCGGGGTTAATTTCTATATTCAATAAAGAGTGCACACTGCAAAGCGCTTGGAGATGACAAAGACCCCTGCTTGGAAAGCTTAGTTGGCTCCTCTGAGCCCTCAACTAGGCCTTGACCTTGACCTGCTGAGCCCAGTTTTAGCAACAATCTCAAGGCAATTTAATGAGGATCCCCCAATCCTTGATATCTAATCAAGTTCCTTAGTAATTTCAACCCATGGACCCCTCACTCTGTCCTTGGGCTATAAATCCCAGCTGTCTTTGCTCTACTCAGATTGGAACTCAGTTTCTTTCCCATATTGCAATAGAGGAAGTAAAGTCTTGAATAAAGTCTTCTTTGCTATTTTTAACAAGTGTCCAGTAAAAAATTTTTCAGGGTCTTGCTCTGTTGCCCAGGGTGGAGCAAAGTGGTACAATCACAGCTCACTACAGCCTCAAATTCTTGGGCTCAAGTGATCCTCCCACCTCAGCCTCTTGAGTAGCTGTGACGTATCACCATGCCCAGCAAATTCTTAAATTCTTTTTTGTAGAGACAGAGCTTCACTACGTTGCCCAGGATGGTCTCAAACTTCAAGCGATCCTCCGTCTTTGGCCTCCCAAAGTACTAGGATTTCAGGTGTAAGCCACTGCATCCCACCTCAAATTTTTCCTTAGCAAAAATCACCATGATTAAGAGGCAAATGGTAAGAATAATTTTCACAGAAGGAAATGATTTTCAATAAGCAGAGAACATAAAACCTAATAAAGGCATGTAAATTAAAACAAACATTTTATACCTATTGAATTCCACCTGCATGTAGGTGATCAAATAATATTTTTTGAATAAATGAGTAAATTAATGAATTAAAAATAGTGCTCTAGTGAGTTTGGCAGAATTGATTGGCCTGCTCATGTATTGCTGGTGACAGTGCAAATTGCTATCTTTTTGGAAATAAAATGGCAACATATAGTAAGAATATGTCCTCTGTACCAGTAATCATGAAATAGACACAAAAGAACTCATCTTTTTTTAATGTTTTGAGTCGGGATCTCATCCTATTACCCAGGCTGGAGTCCAGTGGCACCATCACAGCTCACCGCAGCCTCAACTTCCTGAACTCAGGTGACCCTTTCGCCTTAGCTTCTGGAGTAGCTGGAATTACAGGTCTCGCTATGTTGCCAAGGCCGATTTCGAACTCTTGGGCTCAAGCAATTCTCCCACCTCAGCATCCCAAAGTGCTGGGATTACAAGCGTGAGCCTACCAACAGAAAACTTTTAACACTGTTGTGCTTTATTTATTTTTGAATTGAAGCCTCAATGTTGCCCAAGCTGGAGTGCAGTGGCACACTCATGGCCACCACAGCCTCAACCACCGCAGTCTTCCAAGTAGCTGGAACGACAGGCTCGTGCCACATCTGGCTAATTTTTTTTTTTATTGTAGAGATGAAGTCTCACTAAATTGCCCAGGCTGCCTCTGCCTCCCAAAATGCTGGGATTACAGGTGTGAGCCACTGTAGCAGGCCTGCTGTGATTTTTAATAGACCTCAGTTCTTACTCTGAAAGTTAGAACATGGGGATTCAAGGACTATGACCTTTTAAACAGAAGAAATAGAAAGCAGTCATCAGATGGTGGAAGGTGATAAATCCACCCTGCCCCTGCAGGCATGGTCTCACTGCCTCATCCTAATCCCTACCCTGTCAGGTCCTTTGTTTAGGCTTTATCATGGGATTTTCAAATGTTTCCATCCTTTTATTTTTTAGAGACAAGGTCTCTGTCAACCAAGCTGGAGTGCAGTGGCACGATCACAGCACACTGCAACCCCAAATTCTGGGCTCAAGCAATCCTCTTGTCTCAGCCTCCCGAGTCACTGGGACTCCAGGTGAGTACCACCACATCTGGCTAATTTAAAAAATTTTTTTGCAGAGACAAGGTCTCTCTACATTGCTAATCTCAAACTCCTGGCCTCAAGTAAGGTTCCTGCTTCAGCCTCACAAAGCACTGAGATTACAGGCATGAGCCACCACACCCAGCCACATTCTTTGATTTTTAAAATACTGCATTAACATATCTTGGTGACTGAGTTTTGTAAATTGTGTACTGTGTTGGACACTTCCCTCTCCATCCCACCCTGGCCCAAAGCCACATAGTACATGGCCTTGCCTTCCTCTGTAGAGGTCACAGGAAGTAGCTACTGGAGAGTGAGAAGTGAGGCAGAGAAAACTCCAGGACGCCCCTCCCCTGGGAAAGCCACAGGTCCAAGGTCCACTGCTAATGTGGGAATTCTCTAGTGCTGACAGTCATTTTTCTTGGAATAGCAGTTACTGCCCCCTCCCCCACAGGGGAGGAGAACCCCAGTCTAGGACACTTAGTAAAACCACAGGCTACCTGCCAAGCAGAGCCAGGCACAGCCTTTTCTGAGCTCCTCTCCATTTCCAGTCAGTTATAGAAAAGCTAAAAAGGCAATATTCAGCCTTGGGATTGTAGCTCCCAGGGAAGCAGACAAGACACAGATAAGAAGGGAAAGGAGTTGAGGAAGTCACCTCCAAGGCTCATGTAGGCCAAGGTCAGGGAAGAGCTGAGGCTGCTAAGCATGAACAGGAGGGGAAGACAACAGAGATGTGGCAGTCAGCCAAACATTTTGGAATTAGAAAACAACAGCAACAAAATATAGCATACAAATGCAAACTCCAGCCTTGGAAAAATTATGACCCAACATGGAGATTCACCATTTGCACTTTTCGAGTTACAGGAACTCAATAAAAACAGTTCAAAGATGAGATAAAAACTGAACATTAAAAAACAAACTCATTTCAGATCTAAGAAAGACATTGGTACCCAAAAGACCAACACAAAACCAAAATAAGTAAACAATAGATGACAATTTTTTTTGCTGGGCACAGTGGTTCATGCCTGTAATTCCAGCACTGGGGGAGGCAGAGGCAAGAGGATTGCCTGAGCCCACACGTTCGAGACCAGCCTGGGCAACTTGGTGAGACTTCATCTCTACAATAAATCAAAAAATTAACCGGGTGTGGTGGCACATACTTGTGGTTCCAGCTACTTGGAAGGATGAGGTGGAAGGATCACCAGAGCCCAGCAGGTTGAGGCTGTGGTGGCTGTGAGCATGCCACTGCACTCCAGCCTGGGCGATAGTGAGACTCTGCCTCTAAAAGAAAAAAAAAGTGTTGAGAGATAGGAGGGGGAGCAGAACTCATGCCTGAAGATCCAGGGACCTGAGATGCTAAGGGAGAAGGCTCACTTGAGGCCAGGGGTTCAAGACCAGCCTAGGTAACACAGTGAGACCAGCCTGGGTAACACAGCTATAGAGGCCTCACTCTATCGCTCAGGTTGGAATGCAACGGTACAATCACAGCTCACTGCAGCCTTGACCTCTTAGACTCAGGCAATCTTTTTGCCTCAGACTCCTGAGTGGCTGGGACTACAGGTGTGCACCAGTATACTTGGCAAATTTTGATTTTTTTTTTTTTTGTAGAGACAAGGTCTATGTTTCCCAGGCTCGTCTCAAACTCTTGAACTCGGGCAATGCTCTTGCCTTGGCCTCCCAAAGTGCTGGGATCATAAGCTTGAGCCACTGCACCCACCTTGTGAGACTCTGTCCCTACACAAGATTTATTTTTAGCCCAAACCAGGCACAGAGGCTCACGCCTATAATCCCAGAACTTTGGGAGGTTGAGGTGAAAGGATTGCCTGAGCCCACAGGTTCAAGACCAGCACAGGCAACTTGGTGAGACCTCATCTCTTCAATAAATCAAAACATTAGCTGGGTATGGTGGAATGTGCCTGTGGTTCCAGTTACTTGGAAGGTTGAGGCAGGAGGATCGCCTGAGCCCAGCAGGTTGAGGCTGTGGTAGCCGTGAGCAAGTGTGCCACTGTAGTCCAGCCTGGGTGACAGAGTGAAACTCCAACTCAAAAAAAAAAAAAATTAGCCCAGTGTGGTGGTGCATGCCTGTAGTACCAGCTACTTGGCAGGCTGAGGCAGGAGATTCCCTTGAGTCTAGGAGTTTGAGACTACAGTGAGCCATGATTACACCACTGCCCTCCAGCCTGGGTGACAGTGAGATCCTTGTCCCTAAAAAGCAAGGCCCAGAAATCTCAGACCCTGCACACTGCCGTTCAAGCATAAAGGTGACCATGATGGTTACAGAAGATGAATATTATACATCAGTGTATAAATAACAATTACTAAACAATAATCAGGGATACAGAAAAGTTTATAAATTTCTTCCCTTTGTCTAGTGGCTAATATACACCATCTAAGTAGGCTTAATTTAAAAAGAAAAAGGTATTTAACATTATAAAGGAAACCACCAGAAGTATAAAAACCATAGCATAACCATCAAAGCCCAGAGACTGAAGGGGGAGGGGTGTTTATACCTAAGGTGGTTTTCAGGTTTCACACCTGACAGTCAAAAGATATCACCCAAATTTATTAGATCACTAGACAGTAAAACAAAGATGGAAGCATGAAGACAAATTCATTAGAAACACATTTCTTTTGCTCAGGAAAATGCAGACTGCACAGGGCTTCATGGGACAACAAACGTGGTCCCCCTGGGCATCAGCTGGGTTGGAGATGGTTAAACCTGTGTATCTACCCCAGGGGGGCAGCTATAAGGTCAGGGCTCCCTGGGCATCTCTTTCCATGTGGACTCTGTACATGGCTTCTGTACAGTGTGGCTTCAGGGAAGCCAATTAAGACATGGTATTAAAATCTATTCAAATGCAGGTGTCCTGCCGCATGAATGCTGTCGGGGATAGCAGGAGAGATTGCTGGAGACAGTGAGCTGACTAAACCCTTTGGGAGGACAATTTGGCAATATACACCAAAACGCTAAATTCTGTATGTTCTAACAATGCCACTGTTAAGAATTTAGCTTTCAGGCAGGGTACGGTGGCTCACGCGTATAGTCCCAGCACTTTGGAAGGCTGAGGTTGGAGTATTGCTTGAGCCCAGAAGTCTGAGACCAGCCTGGGTGACATAGCAAGACATCATCTCTACAAAAAAATAAAAATCTAGCTGGGAGTGGTGGCACTTGCCTATAGTCCCAGGAACTTAAAGAGGGTGAAGCAGAAGAATCACCCTCGCCCATGAAGTTGCTGCAGTGAGCTGTGTGGTTGTGCCACTGTACTCCAGCCTGGGTGAACAAGTCAGACCCCGAATCAAAAAATAATAAAGAATTTACCTTTCAGATACAAATGATCACCGAAATGTTTTATGCAGAAATGTCTATGGAGCATCAAATATATTAGCAAAAACCTGAAAACTCGCACATCCACCACGGGGACTATGCAGGTAACAGTGGTTCAAGCCTCACCAGCACTGCCTGCTGCTCTGGGCCACCATCAGCTATGGCCTGGACTACTGACGCACACTCTCACCTCAAGCTTCACACCCACCAGGCACTTCTGTGCAGCCAGTATCACGTGGACTGCCTTCCACACCCATCTCAGCTTAAAATCCACCAGGGTGTACCAAATTCTAGGACTGCACCTCCAGCCCAGGCCTGGACCCTGCCTCCATGCTGACCTTCCTGCAGTCCCTCCCTTCACTACCTCTTGCCACAGGGCTGAACTGTTTCTTCTGCCTGTCTTATTCTTCCTCTCCTCCTCCTGCCCTCAGGGAAGGCCTCTGACCTCCCTAGCCTGTCAGGTAAGATTCCACCTACCTACCCTGCCTCTTCTTTCATACTTTCAACAGCTACCATTGTGCTTTTGTGTGTCTTCCCCCACCAAGTCACTGAACTCCATGACAGCAGGGGCTATCTGTACACTGGCCCTGGCATGTACCTAGTACACAACAGAAAAAAGTCCTGGTTGAAGTGGCTATACGCTACACGGGAAGCAACAAGACAGATGTGTGCACTGAGATATGGAAGAGCTTCTGGGTGGAAACATGAGGCGTGGGCAGTGAGAAACCTGTCCCTTTTATGTATTTAAAAGAATGACTTCAGTCGGGCACAGTGACTCACACCTGTAATCCCAGCACTTTGGGAAGTGGAGGCAAGAGGACTGCCTGAGCTCAGGGGTTAGAAACGAGCCAGGGCAACTTGGTGAGATTTTGTCTCTACAATAAATCAAAAAATTAGCTGGGTGTGGCGGTGCACGCCTGTAGTTCCAGCTACTTGGATGGTTGAGGTGGAAGGACTGCCTGAGTCAAGCAGTTCAAAGCTGCAGTGGCCATGAGTGTGACACTGCACTCCAGCCTGGGTGGCAGAGTGAGACTCCAACTCGAAAAAAAAAATGACCTCATTGAGAGAGGTGCTCCACGATACCCAACCATGATGGCTACACCTCACAGGAACCCAAAATATTGCCGTAAGTAAAAATGGAAAGCACCTAGGGACAGCAGTGGCTTCAACCGTGGCTGGACCAAGGGACTGTCAACCCCACCAGGGCGGCACTCTTTCTGGCCACCTGTTAACTCCCCTCCCAAACAGCCCTTCTCTTCAGAGGTGATGGCCACTGCAACTCTAGTCTGCTGTCTTCCCAAATTCAAAATGCAGGAGAGGCCAGGGTGTGGTGGCTCGTGCCTGTAATCCAGCACTTTGGGAGGAGGTGAGAGGACTGCCTGAGCCCAGGGGTTTGAGCCCAGCCTCCTGGACAACACAGGAAGACCTCATCTCTACAATATATCAAAACATTAGCTGGGTATGGCGGCGTGTACCTATAGTTCCAGTTACTTGGAAGTCTGAGGTGGAAGGACTGCCTGAACCCAGCAGGTGTAGGCTGCGGTGGCCATGCCACTGCACTCTAACCTGGGCAAGAGTAAAACAGGAAACATCTCTTCTTAAGGTGGTTCCAGCAAACTCACCCTGGGCCTGGGCAGGGCCTGGAGGCTGGGGGACTGCAGGGCTAATGTCCCGCCCACAGCAGAGGAGGGTATGGCTCATTACAGGAATGGGATGTGTGAGTGGCTACTGAGGCAAGGGAAACAACAGGTATCACTGTAAGCTCCTCCATGCACTTTTAGGAAGGTGAGAATGCGGGGTGGGGATGACAAACTGTTACCAGTAGCTTCCACCAGAACAAAGTGCCGGCAGGAGGGAGGGATGTGCTTTTCCACTCTGTATCTCCTTAGCATTGGCATTTCCTAACCATATATACATGTGCTAGTTTTAATTTCTCACAACGGAGGCATTTCCAAAGAATTTTAGTTATGAAAAATGACTGTGTATAAATGTTCTAGTTCTTACTCATAGTGGGCTCCAACATATGAATAGTAATATCAGACAGTAACAGTAGCTGCTGAGTACCATACGGAGCATCACGAATTTAGGCACTTCATCAAAAAAAATGTTTAGACATAAATGAGGTTATTGAGTCACCTGTGAAGGACCCTGCTGATTCCCTATTTATATACTTTAAAACTGTCATGTTAAATGGAACATATGCACTCTTGGCACCAGCATGGCTCTTTCCTAAGTACGGAAAACAGAACCGCTAACTTCACAGGCCACATAAAGTCTGATGGACTCTGACGAGTGAGATTCAAGTCAAAGGAATTCAAAGTAACTCCTCAGGATTCCCAGGTGACACATCTTGTCTCCGCATTTCCTGCAGGTTTTGAATCTATACACACTGGCTTCCTGATTGGATATTCAGACACCAGAGCTCCTTGCAGAGCAATCGCAGCATAGTTGTCCCCTCACAGCAGTGAAAATAATGGATGCAACAAGAAGAATCTGATTCCACTGAGTTAAGAGTCTTAAAAACTGATCCGATTAGAATCTGCTATCCTTCTAGTTAACAGATAATAAAAAGCAGGGACACGCAGGCCATCCGATCAGGAGTGTGGAGAAGAGAGTGGAGCCTCAGTACAGATTGGCTTCTGGACTCACCGAGTAAAAACGGGAAGGCAGTATAGTCTCCACGTAAGATGGTTTCTTAGAAAAAGTGAATTTGCCAGGGTCCAACGTTAATCAGAAAACCTGTCTTCTTATTTGAAGTCTTTAGATGATAATTCTTATACTGACCACAAGGTGGTCATGTGGCATACTCTTTCTAGGAGAAGCCAGAATGTCATCAGTGAGCAGGCCTCACCCGCCACAAGCACGGCTGAGAGTCTCGTGTCTGCCTGTCCCTGCAGGGGCCACAGCTACCATCACAGGTCTTCTCTTTTCTTCCCAGCCCGGTTGTTGTCTTTGGATGCCTGAGATTTTGAATCTCCTTCCTTCTTCTTTTTGGTCTTGTCTTGCTTCGTTTTATTTTTCTCTTTGCTTCCTCCTCTTTTACCAGGGTACACCTGGCCCTCAAGAGTGACATCAGCACACCTGTCTTGACTGACCAGGAAGTCCTTGATCTCCCAGGCATAGCTCCCATCACGAAGCATGAAGATGGCACGGTCTGACCCCACGATGAACCTTGATAGAGAGAGCACAGTTAGTACACGCTGTAAGGTGCTGGTGGGTCAGATCAATTCTGTGACGCTCACCCAGAAAAACCGTTCATTTCAAATTCTACATGAACCCACAGTAAAAAACTATTCTCCAAGGCCAAGTAGTTGCTGACAGCTAACATGTGAAAATATTACCTTGCTGAACTATCAAACACCGAGCCCGCAGCAAAACAACAGAACCAGACAGTAGGAGTCCCCTGTGGTAAAGTGGACGCTCTGTTGAGAAAGCATCTGAACGAGAGTTCCTCAGGACACTGAAGAGAAGCTCAGGAGCTGCTGCTGGGGTGGCAAGGAGGTGGTGTCCATTCCATCTGTCTTATAAGGGGGGGACCCCCCAAAAATGGAATTTATTTATAAAATATTGTGTATTTATTCTCACGTTTAAATTTCGGTCACTTTCAAAGTACTCTCCATTTGATGCAATACACCTATTGGGATGTTTTTCCACTGCTCAAAACAGCTTTTGAACTCATCAATTTTGATGCCTTTTAGTGCTTCTGCCATTTTTGTTTCACCTCTTCCACATCGGCAAAACATTTATTTTTGAGGACTTTTTTCATTCAGGGAGACAAAAAAAAAGTTGCTCAGGGTAATAATGGGTGAATAGGAAAGATGGGACATGGGAGTCTTTTTGGTCAAAACTCTCAATACGCAGGATGTTGTGGGCAGGTGCACTCATAAATCACTCATCATGAAGTGGCAAATACATTCGAAAAAGCCTCCCAAAAAAATTTATTGAAGTGCCATGGCTCGGTGGCTCAGCCTGTAATCCCAGCACTTTGGGAGGCTGAGGTGAGTGGATTGCCTCAGTCGCAGGTTCGAGACCCGCCTGGGCAACTTGGCGAGACCTCATCTCTACAATAAATAAAAAATCAGCAGGGCATGGTAGCGCATGCCTGCAATTCCGGCTACTCTGAAGGCTGAGGCGGAAGGATCACCGGAGCCCAGCAGGTCGAGGCTGTGGTGGCCGGGAGCGGCCACTGCACTCCAGTCTGAGCGACAGAGTGAGACTCCAACTAAAAAGGAAAAAAAAAAAAATTTCACCGAAGCCAAAACAGCCTCTCACAGCAATGCTGTCTGGTACACTGATGTCGATGGGTTCCTAGAATACTTACCTAGAGAAAGAAGCCTGTATAAGTGGCCTGCCCTACAAAAGATAATTCTGGGGTCTTATTTTGGAGGGGTGGTCCCCCCTCGTATGTTCTAAATTGTCTAAAGTTGTATGTGACAAAACACTTCTGCTGCTAAAAGCTGACAACCACTGGCTTAGAGTAGGTCACGATAAGAGGCCCTTGAAGGGCTTAAGAGGACACTTGGCTACTAGACAGAAATCCTAACCCCAGAGGGTTAACAGCTAGCAGCCCGGCTTATTCACACTCACAAGTCCCAAGGAGCTAAGAGGAACAGAATGGGGTCTCGTGGCCCACTTGTGAGGCCAGTGGGTGTGATCCTTCTGCTCCTGAGGGACTACACCACATCTCCACCCTTCAGTTTGTAACTCTCACCACTCCACTGAGACCATTGGGACTTCTGGACCCATCATCACTAAGACACTTATTTGTTCTCTTGAAGTGTCCATGTAAACTAATGACAGCACTCTACTAGCCCAGACACTCTCTAAGTTCTCCTCCCATTTCTTTCCATTTTATATTTCCTAACTATGATATTTGAAGACCCCACATTTCAGAACCGTTGTTGAGGAGAAGAAGGCAGATTCCTTAAAACTGTTATCTCAGGAGCTGTGAAACTGGGCCCTTTCATATTAAATTAGTTATCTGTTAACAGATTGGTCCAAGCTTTACATGTGAACACGGCTCCACACAAAAGCATTATCCACTGAGTAGAAACTTCTAAAGGAAGCAAACTGTCAAACCATAACCATAACCAGTCTGTCCCCCAGAGAGGTTAAACTATACAACTTTCTAGTCAGATGAAATAACAGATGAAAATAGAGATAAACACAACTTCAGGATTGAGATATTTAAAAAAAACAGTACTAGCTTTGACCAATAATGAATGCTCTTATTTAAAGAAAAAAAAATGTAGATAAATAAATTTAAAAGAAACCCTAAGTAGGAAAGGCCCAGGCCCTTGGGAAACACCAGAAAGGATACCCTGTTACAGACTCAGAAAAGCCCACGATGTTCTCAGCAGGCTGTTGCTGCTTTACCTCTGGACATCATAGTTGGCATTGAAAAGACTGCCCTGCCAGAGGCTCGTGATTTCCTCCGTCTCCTTCTCAGTGGGGTCTCCTGATACGGTGACAAACATCATCAGAGTCTTCCCTTTTTTTGTCATTTTCAATATACTTTCAGGCTTGCCTGGGTCAATTTTTGAGAAGTCGACAGGAGCTGAGGGTCTCTTGTGCTCTGGAAGATCTCCTTCTTCTATGTCATCATCTTTCTATGGAGAGGGGGAAGCATCAAACCCACCATTAGAAAGTCACTTTTTAACCAGCACAGGTAAACATCTGATAAAACATCTGCATGTAATATCAGATACAGGTTGGTAAACAGATAAACTAAGTTGTAACAGAAAAAGGGAACCCAGGGGTTTTACTGCTTTACTTGATTCTTTTTTTTTTTTTTTTTGAGTTGGAGTCTTACTCTGTCACCAGGTTGGAGTGTGGCCACTGCAGCCTCAACCTGCTGGGCTCAGGCAATCCTTTTGCCTTAGCCTTCCAAGTAGCTGGAACCACAGGCATGTGCTATCACACCTGGCTAATTTTTTTGATTTATAATAGAGATGATGTCTCACCAAGTTGCCAAGGCTGATCTTGAACCCTTGGACTCAGGTAATCCTCTAGCCTCTGCCTCCCAAAGTGCGGGGATTATATACATGAGCAACCACACGCAGCACCTCTACCTGATTTTCAAGAACGTCTAAGTTTTAGGCAGTACTTACCACCCATCATCCCGGGGTACCAAGCACGGAGAGCCCCCACGATGTGATGGGGTTCTAGAGCTTTTTCACTCTCAAAGAATCTGCCCAATGTGGTAGCTTGTAAAAATGGCCACATCCTGGCATGATAACACAGTGAAAAACTTCACAGCAACAAAGAACAAATACTGATGTGTGCAACAAATCTCATAAATGCTGAGTGACAGAAGCCAGGCACAAAATAAGATATACTACACGATTCCATTTATTTAAAGCTCAAGAGTAGGCAAAACTAATCTAGACAGAAATTAGAACAGTGGTTGCCTGTGGGAGAGAGGTGTGAATGGCCGAGGAGGAAGACAAGGTAACTATCCTGGGGTGAAGGAAATGGTCTATATTTTGACAGGAGTGTGGATTACACAGATATATCCATCTGTCAAAACTCATTGCATTGTATACTTAAAATTTGTATTTCACATACATTCATTTTACTTAAATAATAAGCACTATCCAAAAAGATTCAATTTTAGTTAGCAGGTCTGCATTTTGCAGTGGTATGAGCTAGCAACTCTGAAACTACTTTCCATGAATTCTAGGCTTGAGCAAAGGACCAAACATACTGAGGATCATCAAAGCCAGATTCCTTACTTTGGGGAATAAAGTTACAAATATGAAAGAATGTACCCTGTTGTATTAGGCTGGAATTGGAGGCAACAGAAGAAACTCCTGGCTTTTACAAGATAAACAGACAGGCATATAGAAAGATGACTGAATACAAATATTTACAAAAATCTGGGTTCCTTGGAGAAAAGGCAAATTATAGGAAGGAAATGGAAGATTAACCTAATATATCTTCTTGCATCACAAAGTAAGAAAGTACTGAAAGAATCATGGAGCATGTCAAAATAAAACAGAAGCTGCTGGGTGTAGTGTCTCGCACCTGTAATCCCAGCACTCTGGGAGGCTGAGGCGAGAAGACTGCCTGAGCCCAGGGGTTCGAGACCAACCTGGACAACTTGGCGAGACTTTGTCTCTACAATAAATCCAAAAATTAGCTGGGCATGGCGGCACACGCCTGTGGTTCCAGCAACTCGGAAGGCTGAGACGGAAGGACTGCCTGAGCCCAGCAAGCCAAGGCTACAGTGGCAGTGAGCATGCCACTACATTCCAGCCTGGGTGACAGAGTGAGACTCCCACTAAAAAAAAAAAAAAAAAGGCAATACCACTTTGTACCCCACAAATACATATAATTAAAATAAAAATTTTGAGCCAAGAGTGGTGGCTCAAGCCTGTAATCCCAGCACCTTGGGAGGCCGAGGCGAGAGGACTGCCTGAGCCCAGGGGTTCAAGACCAGCCTAGGCAACTTGGTGCAATCTCCTTTCTACAATACATCAAAAAATTAGCCGGGCATGGTGGCTTGTGCCTGGAGTTCCAGCTACTTGGAGGCTGAGGTGGAAGGATTACCTGATAGGTCAAGGTTATGGTGGCCGTTAGCATGCCACTGCACTCTAGCCTGGACAACAAAGTGAGAGTCCAACTCAAAAAAAAAAAATAAATAAAAACGTAAAATAAAATAAAAATTTTTTCAATAGTACCCTAGATGTAGGTAACTGCCCAATTCTACTTTTAGTTCTTACCTTCTCTCCATACACCTAAGGCACAGCCTCTCATGGAAGCACTGGTTCTCACACTACTGGGGAAGAAGTGAAGGTATGAATTTAGGGATTGCGACTAGGGGAGGAAGAAATGCTTCCTGCAAAAAAGCACCCTCAGAAATGGATAAGCTTTCGCACAGAAAAACCACTGCTACTGGGGAAGGGTACTCACACTTGTAGTGTCTACAAACATTAGCTCATTTAATCTGCACGGCACCCTGCAAAGTGACACATTATCCAGCTTTACAGATATATGAAAGTAGGCTCAAATAGCTAGTTTAGGGACAAAGCTGGGTTCAAAATCTGTCCTTTTCTTACTTGACGCTGTCACCCTCCTGCTCACAGTCAACCAACTATGAAGTCCTGTTAAGAGCATGAAATTGTTTACATTTCTTTCCTCCACTCTTGCAGCTTCTAGCTTAATCCAGGTCTTCCTCATTCTCTTTCATTTGCACTTCTGTTCACCTGTGTGCATGGCAGTGTAGTAAAATGGTTAAAACAGGCTCTACATGAAGTCAAGTGACATGATCTGAAACTCAGCTAGCTTAATGTACGACCTGTAATAAGTTATTTAACTTCTCTGTGACTCAATGTCATCATCCAGAAAATGGGGGTAAGTACTTCCCTCATCAACAGGGCAAAATAACTATATGTGTTTTTCTTGGTCTTCACATTCTCTCCTTGCTCTTCCATCCTAAACTTTGCTGACCAATTAATTTTCTGAAAGTTTAGCCTTGATCAAGATACTCTCCTATTCAAAACTTTCAATAGCTGGAACATCTACTCCAGGGCATATTCTGAAGCTGTTTAAAAGTATAACCATGGCCATTGTTTTGCTAAGCACTGGCCAGGCCATATGTTCTTTGGGCTATGGCCACCACGTTTTCCTAGCTTTGGCCCCCCTCTCTTGCCATGGGGAGGTGAATCTCTCTCTTGCTCTCTCTTTCTTTTTTTTTTTTTTTTTGAGTTGGAGTCTCACTCTGTCACCCAGGCTAGAGTGCGGTGCACACTTATAACCACCGCAGCCTTGACCCTCTAGACTCAGGCAATCCCTCCACCTCAGCACTCCAAGTAGCTGGAACTACAGACACGTGCTACCATGCCCAGCTAATTTTTTAATTTACTGTAAAGATGGGGGTCCCACCAAGTTACCCAGGCTGGTTTCGAACCCGTGGGCTCAGGCAATCCTCTCACCTCAGCCTTTCAAAGTTCTGGGATTATAGGCATGAGCAACCACACCCAGTCTCTCTCTAATTTACTTTTTTACCATTGCTTTGCTAGGCTATGATCTGGCCACGTGGCTACAGGAGCTATGGCTACCATGTTTCCTAGCTTTGCTAGGTGTGGACCTTGGAGAGGTCAATCTCCTCTCTCTCTAGTATGCTTTCTAAATAGACTATATCTTTCAATGTTAAAAAAAAAAGTGCCGGGCACGGTGGCTCACCCCTATATTCCCAGCACTTTGTGGGGCCGAGGTGAAAGGACTGTCTTCAAGACCAGTCTGGGCAACTTGGTGAGACCTCATCTCTAAAATTAATCAAAAAATTAACCGGGCGTAATGACGTATGCCTGTAGTTCCAGCTACCTGGAAGGCTGTGGTGGCTGTGAGCGTGCCACTACCCTTCAGCCCGGGCGACAGAGTGAGACTCCAACTCAAAAATTAATAAGTTAATTAATTAAATAATGAATTAAACTAAACTAAACCAAAATGCCACTGCCCTTACATTTTCCTTGGCCTATCTAAAATGCCATTTCCTTCCTGAAGCCCTTTGAGATTCCCACAGTACTTTCTTTTTATAGCACTCAGAAATTTCGACTTTGTATTACAGTTATTTTAATGTCATCTACTATTCCTGATGGAATCCTTGTTCATCTCTGCAGCACCCTCTTGATCTAGCTCAGGGTCTAGTTATTTCCAGCGTAAGACTTCATGAGGTGCTGTTCTCCTTCTGGCAGACCAAAAAGCTTTATTTGCTGGAGTCCAAAAAGACACACGAAGATTGCAAGGGAGATGGTGAATGCTCAAGTTCCCTCTTCACATTCAAGTCTACCCCAATCTTTCCAGCAGCTGCGAATAACACATGAAGATACAAGTCTGCTTTCTTCTAGTGAAACGCATCAGGTGGCATTTAAATTCATATCTGAAAGTCTTTACCCCCAACACACAGAGATAATAAAACATCAGTGTTGAAAGGAATCTTAGAAATCATTTAGTAAAACCTCCTCATTTTGCAGATAAGATAACTGAGGCCCAGAAAGCAGACATGACCTGCCCCAGGTTACAAAGTTGTGCAAATCAACCAGGACAATTCAACAACCTTTGGAAGGGAAAAAAGCAGCAACGTGTTTTTGGTTAGTGAACTTTACCTTAAAAGCTTATCACACGCTCCTTGTAACAAAACAGAAAAGTTCTGAAAATACAAGTCATTGCACCTTTGAACAAAAAGTGAGTTCCACGACACAGAATCACTACTAGTCTTTGCTACTTCCTCTCCCTAGAATAAATTCACCCACAAAATTACAAGGTTTCTAGCAGGGGCATACCAAAGTGGGAAGTCCTAAATTCTACTGATTTAGAAGACAAGAGAACGACCAAAGCTGAAAGAACCCTCTCCAAAGACAATCATCAACGCAACCCACCCACTCACTCCAAAACAAAGGGGAAACTGAAGAAAAGGTCTTGAGTAGAAGAGTGGAAAAGGTCTCTGTCCCCGTTTGCAGGAGTCCCCGACCACGGGAATCAACGCAGAGGCAACCAGGGCACTGAAGGGAACGCAGGACTGAATAGCGAGAGGCGGGCCAGTGAAGGGGGTAGCCTGAGAAACGGTGGCATGTGGAAAAGAGCACTGGGAAGAGGGGCCTGAGACGGGGGTCGGCAGGGCGTGAGAGAGTCAGAAGAGGCATCGAGGGTCAGCGATGGTTTGAGTGGATCAGTTAGAACTCATGGAATGGGACATTAGAAAGCCAGAAGACACCGAGACAGGCGTCATGAGGGTCCCAAGACGGAAGGGGTAAGGGGTCAGTGGGAGCGGGGTCCGGGACAGAAAGAGCCAGGAGGGTGAGCGCGCGCCGCGGACCTCCCACTGTTCCAGAAGACGCGCCATGTCCGCATCATTGTAATCGCGAATATCCTTCTTCTTCCGGGGAGGTGGAGTAGCTTTTCCAGGCGTCCGGGCCGAATCCTCAGCCGCGTAGGCCCCAGGCGGCGGCAGCAGCAGGAGCAGCAGCAGCAGGTCAGAGGCACAAAGCAGGACCACCGCCGTGCGGGCCCAGCTGGAGGCCGCCATCTTTTCCGCACAGCGCCGCGCTGCCGTGCCGACCAGACCTGCGCGGGCCCCGCCCCGGCCTCGCCCTCAGCCCCGCCCTCCGGCCCTCGCTAGCCTCCCGGGCCCCGCCCCGTCCTGGTTCCTCCTTTCCCCAGCCCTGGAAGCCCCGCCCCTCCGCCATGTTGGCCCGCCCCTCAGGCTCCGCCCCCGAATGGGGCGGATGTCTTGTGCCCCGGCCGGTTGGGTCCTCGGCTGCTCTTTTTCGTTCTCCGTCCGAGGCCGACCTTTTTCTCTGGAACGCACGGGCCAGGTCCAAAAGTTCCTTCAAGGGCCTCCAGAAACCACCAGCGTCCCTCGAGGCCTTGGTTTCTCGCCTGTGAAACGAATTGGAGCTGGAAGTTCTGGAAGCTGCCTTGGCTCTATGAAAGCCGGTTTCTGGGTGTCAGACGTTTACCCTCAGCCTTCTGCAATTTCCTTTGAGAGCAGCCAGTTAAAAAGAAGTTATGGCAGGTAGGGTTGCTTTTTCCAGAAAGTCATACATAGGTGGGGCCCCTTGCTTTCCTTTTAATTAGAGAAGATTCAGTTCAGCCAGCTTTCAGTATTACTGTCCCCTTCTAAACTCGAAAAGCTCTTTTTCTAATCGCTAGTTTTCGTTTTTTAAAAATAACTTCAGTCTTTCTTTTAATTTCAGCCGAATACTGTAGGCTCTGACTAATCCTTTTCAAGGCTGAATCACGCTGTTTTTTGTTTCTTAAAACGATTCTGGTCAGAGATGCTTTAAGATTCCATGAGTTTAAAGGCAGATCAGCTGATTTATTTAAAATTTTCAGTGACATGAAACATGAATCACTCACTGTAGTTGTAAAATATTAAAACATACAAAGTTTAAATTTTGATCCCACAATTCTAAACAGTTATCAGTTCGTCCCATAATTGCATACATTTCTCTATACATTTACAAACATCAAAGTATTCTAGAAGTGGTTTTGTTGCATTTATATGTTTATGGCAGCATACTGTCAAACCATTAAGCATACTGAGTACCCTGAGTGTTTTCCATTTAACAATATGACATGAAGAAGGCTGGGCATGGTGACTCACAACTGTAATCCCAGCACTTTGGGAGGCAGAGACGAGAGGACTGCCTGAGTCCAGGGGTTTGAGACCAGCCTGAGCAACTTGGCGAGACCTCATCTCTACAATAAATCAAAAAATTAGCCGGGCGTGATGGTGGGTGCCTGCAATTACAGCTACTTGGAAGGCTGAGGTGGAAGGATCACCTGAGCCCAGCAGGTCAAGGCTGCGGTGGCCGTGAGCGTGCCACTGCACTCCACCCTAGGCGACAGAGTGAGACTCCTACTAAGAAAAAAAAAAATGAGATGAAGAACTTTCATTCTTTATATGGCTGCATTGTTTCTTTGGTATTATTACACCAATAGTTTATTTCCCCATTGATGAGCATTGATTACCAATTTTTCTGCTATTATAATAAAAAATTGAGCTGCAGTAAAACCTCTGTGTTCATGCCTTGTTTGGACAGAATGAATAGGCTGCATATAACAGAAAACTGACTTCTTAAAAATCAGGGTAAAAACTGGGCAAGGTGGCTCACACCTGTAATCCTAGCGCTTTGGAAAGCGGAGGTGAGAGGATTACCTGAGCCCACAGGTTCGACACCAGCTTGGGCAAAATGGCGAGAGCTCGTCTGTACAATAAATAAAAAAAATTAGCCGGGCATGGCGGCGCATGCCTGTAGTTCCAGCTACTTGGAAGACTAAAGCAGAAGGATCACTGAACCCAGCAGGTTGAGACCGGTGTCCATGAGTGTGCCACTGCACTCCAGCCTGGGTGACAGAGTGAGACCCCTGACTCAAAAAAAAAAAAAAAATGTGGCGTAAGCCAGATGCAAGGCTTTGTTGTGAGTTTTAAATTTTTCTTTCACAGTAGCAGTGGAAACTATGTATCTAGTGGGTATGGTGGCTCCTCAGTCATCTGGCACCCAGCATTTCTGGTCCATCCTGTTCCATCCTACCAGCCTGTGCTGTGTCTTCCATCCTCAAGATCACCACAAGTTCCATGATAGCTACTGGAGCTCCAGCCATCAAAATGACATTCAACCAGAAGAAGGAGAAGGCAAGCAGGCAAAACAGAGCACACCTTTCAAATGTAGTCAGCTTCTTTTAAGCAACCTGCTTGAATTGGAGCTGGAAGTTCTGGAAGCCGCTTAGCTCTTAAAAAAAAAAAAAAGCACATTTCACACAACACTTGCATTAGAAACAACACTTCTGTTTACATCTCACTGGCTGGAACATAGCCCTCCAAGGGAGACTGGGAAATTGTCTTCTATCTGTATACATTGTCACGGCCAATAAAATTGGGCTTCTGTCATCAAGGGAAGAAAATGAAATGGAAGTTGAGTAGGCAACTAGCTAGTAATGTCTGCCTTCCTTCACTCAATGCAGTTAAATTCTCTCCCTCTGCAGTGATGGTTGTATGTAAACTTGGTATGCTGTGATATTTCCTATTGTCACTGAGCAGAAACAACTAATAAGAAAAAGGATTTTTTTTTTCTTTTCTTTTCTGAAATCATAGGGGAAATGTCATAAGCTTTCTCCCCAGAGCACATTGCTCCACCCAGTGGCTTGGAGCCCTATCCTGGTGCAGTCATACTTAAAAACATGCACAGCTGTGGCTGATCATGTGCTCTGTTGGGAGGGGTCACCCTGGTAATTCGTTTTGCCAGCTTCCAAGTGAAGGGGCAAAAGTGCTGGGATTCTTGGCCCATAGTATCTAGTTATAGAGAATAAAAGTCATTGAGGGTTTTACAGAAATTGTTGGGAGTGTACAAAGT
Source organism: Carlito syrichta (assembly GCF_000164805.1). NCBI lineage: Eukaryota > Metazoa > Chordata > Mammalia > Primates > Tarsiidae > Carlito > Carlito syrichta. The sequence goes on along the minus strand of NW_007233268.1, from coordinate 10,851 downwards.
TTCAGAGCTACTGACTATCATCTAAGGGGGAAATCAACTCGCATATAATCTGCCAATGTGAAAACATCTGGATTGATTGCATTTTCAACATTTTGATATTTGAAAGTAAGAGTTGATTTAGCTCAACTCTGGAGGAATTTATTTACAAAGGACCTACGGCTACCAAGAACCAGGCGAGGCACCCTATGCAGTTTAATACAGTAAGATCCTTGCTCTTGGAATTTTTGGACTAGCAGAGGATATAAACAGTATGAAGTGCTGGGCACAGTGGCTCACGCCTGTAATCCTAGCACTTTGGGAGGCGGAAGCAAGGGGACTGCCCGAGCCCAGGGGTTCGAGACCAGCCTAGACAAGCTGGTGAGACCTGGTCTCCACAATAAATACAAAAATTAACCGGGCATAGTGGCGTGTGGTTCCAGCTATTTAGAAGGATCGCCTGAGCCCAGCAGGTTGAGGCTAACGGTGGCCATGAGCGTGCCACTGCACTCTAGCCTGGGCGACAGAGTGAGACTCCAACTCAAAAAAAAAAAAAAGAAGTAAATTATTTAATGCAGATTATAGGAGATCAGGGCCTGAAGAGATGATGTGAGAATGGTAATAATATCCCTGTCTTAAGAGGAGACTCAAGTTTTAGAATAACATAATTTTCTGAGATCACACAGCAGCAACAAGGCAAGAATGTGAGCCCAGGCACACTGAACAATACAGTCCAGTCTTCTTTGGTATCTTTCTTCACCATCGCACCAACTGAATCAATCAGTGAGGCACTCAGGGTAGTGAAACTGGGAGCCATATGGGAAATAGATTGAAAAGTCTGGAAACAGGAGCGCTCAGATGAGACAAGAGTCTGAACCAGGTCTCAGGCAGTGCAGTACAGGGCTGGAGAGAAGAGGCCAGACGTGAAAGAGATTGTGTGGTCATGGCCTAAATGAAGCCACTAGCTTCTCAGTGCTCTCGGGTTAATACTAATCTCACTTCTAAGTACTTCAGTGACTGTGGGTGGTACAATTGAGTCTCAGATCTAATTAGTGTCCTAACCTGAACTCATCCTATCATATGTCACTCCACAACAGAGAAGGGTGAAGCAAGGCTTTCTAGCACTATTTGGAACCAGGCAGGAATGATATTCAGAATATAGAAAAACTAAAATAGCATAATTATCAATAAATCAGAACTAAGGTCTATGACCTGAAAGATACAGTCCCTGTTGTGCTAACATTAACTCTTTTTGTTTGTTTTTGTTTGAGTTAGAGTCTCACTGTTGCCCAGGCTTGAGTGCAGTGACATGCTTGCAGCACCCCAGCCTTGACCTGCTGGACTCAGGTGATCCTTCTGCCTCGGCCTCTCGAGTAGCTGGGACTACAGGCATGCACCACCATGTCTAGCTAATTTTTTGATTTATTGTAGAGACGAGGTCTCACCAAGTTGCCCAGGCTGGTCTCGAACCCCTGGGCTCAGGCAATCCTCTCACCACCTCCCAAAGTACTGGAATTACAGGCATGAGCCACTGCACCTGGCCAAATATTAACTCTTTAATGACTGAATCATGGGAAATGGGGTCTGAGGGTGGGCTGAGAGAGGCAATGACTATTAACTATTTTTCACTTTTGCTGCTTTTTTTTTTTGTTTTGAGATGAAGTTTCACTGTCACCCAGGCTGGAGTGCAGTGGCACACTCACGGCAACCGCAGCTTCAACCTGCTGGGCTCAGACGATCCTTCCGCCTCAGCCTTCCAAGTAAGCTGGAACTACAGGCACGTGCCACCACACCTGGCTAATTTTTAAAATTTATTGTAGAGATGAGGTCTCGCCAAGTTGCCCAGGCTGGTCTCAAACCTGTCGGCTTAGGCAATCCTCTCACCTCAGCCGCCCAAAGTGCTGGGATTATAGGCTTGAGCCACTGTTCCTGGCCTGCTGTTTTTAATCCAATGTAAGAACAGAGGTGCTGCATACTTCCTGAGTTTTACATGCCCCTAAATTTACTCATCTTAAAATTGTAATTACACAGAAAGACATGAATTATTCATTGTAGTTGTTACAAATTGGTAGCAACTAACTGATTGCCTTTTGATGGCAATTTCAAATTTTCAGTAGAGAATGTGATTGGTCCTACCTGGGACAAGTGGCCATACCTGGTCACCACCATTATTTGTGAACAGAAGAGCATACTCATTTAGTTAAACATAACAGTTAAAACTTGTGTTTGACAAACACCATGAAAAAAAGTTAAAAGGCAAACAATAAGTTGTGAGGAAAATTGCAACATGGCATAAACAAAAATATCTTACAAGTCAGTAAGGAAAAGATGAACACCCAACTGAAAAGTGGGAAAGGACATGAACAGGTAATTCCTAAAAGAATAAATATAAATGGCTAATTCATATATGGCAAAAAATACAGAATCTCTCTAGGTATCAAAAAATGCAAGTTCAAACAAGTTATAATTTTTAACTATCAACTGACCCTAGATACAAATAAAGATGGTATACACTGTTGGTAAGGCTGCTTCACATTCACTTCTGGAGGCTGCTTGAAATAAGCCTTCACATTCACTTCTGGAGGCTGCTTGAAAATTAGGGAAACATATCAAACCCTCCAAAAAGGGCATAATCTGATTAGCAATTCCACTTCCAAGAACTGACTCTGAGGAAATAGACAATGAAAATAATAGTAATGATAATACTATCAAGCATGTACTATATGACAAGTACACTTCTGAGTACTTTACATGTATTTCTTCATTCACTCACCCATTGTAACAATCCTAGGTAACACTCCCCTTGAGAGGAAAACAGGAAACTATTCTGTTTCAAAAATGATAGACTGTGACTGGACACAGTGGCTAACACCTGTAATCCCAACACTTGAAAGGCCGAGACAGGAGGATTACTTGAGTCCAAGAGTTCAAAATCAGCCGAGGCAACGTAGTGAGATCTCGTCTCTACAAAAAATTAGCCAGGCAGTGTGGCACGCACTTTAGTCTCAGCTACTGGGGGCTGAGGCTAGAGTATCGCATGAGCCCAGAAGTTCGTGGCTGCTGTGAGCCATGATCAGGCCATGGCACTTCAGTCCGGGTGACAGAGTGAGACCCATGACTAAAATATATATATATATATATAAATAGATTGTAACATCTACATTTACAGCTTGCAAGCTATTGCCCACTCATGCAATGGCTAATATGAAGTCATTAAATATGGTGAGCTAAGGCCAGGTGTGGTGGCTTGCACCTATAATCCCAGCACTTTGGGAGGCTGAGATGAGAGGACTACCTGAACCCATGGGTTCGAGACCAGCCTGGGCAACTTGGCGAGACCTCATCTCTACAATAAATCAAAAAATTAGCTGAGAGTGCTGACACATGGCTGTAGTTCCAGCTACTTGGAAGGCTCAACTCAAAAAAAAATATGGTGAGCTAGCATATATATTTGTTGCTAATAAAGGTGTTCATGTTATCTTATTAAATTATAACAAATGGCATTTTTTTTTTTTTAGTTGGAGTCTCACTCTGTCACCCAGGCTGGAGTGCAGTGGCACGCTCACAGCCACCATAGCCTCGACCTGCTGGGCTCAGGTGATCCTTCTGCCTCAGTCTTCCAAGTAGCTAGAACCACAGGCATGTGCCACCATTCCTGGCTGTTTTTTTTTTTGGTTTATTGTAGAGACGAGGTCTTGCCATGCTGCTCAGGCTGGTCTTGAACCCCTGAGCTCAGGTAATCCTCTCGCCTCTGCCTTCCAAATTGCGGGATTATAGGCATGAGCCACTGTGCCCAACTAAAAAATGGTATTACAAGTATATATATATGTAGAGGAAAATAGCTGCAAATGTGTATATAATGGCTATCTCTAAACAGCAAGATTTCAAATTATTTTAACCTTTTCTCTATATTTCTATTTTTCTCCACATCTAACACATCAGTTGTGTTTTAGAATGGGGAGACACATCAACACATTGATGCTCACAAAATGTTGATTAATACCCTTCTTTCCACCAAGATATAAGTGGAAAAAAATCTAATTTTAACTGAAATTCTCATAATAACATATAATTCAAACTATCTACAATACTTCAATTGCCTTAAAAACTTGGGGACGAGATATGAATCCCCCAAGAAGAAAAGGTGGGACGTTTATCTGCATCATCTGAAAAATTACCTGTACTTTGCAGCACAGATATATGCAGTTCTGTTTATAACATTTGCAATCTGTTTCCAGAGAATCATTTCCCTGGATGGTCTCAAGCAAGCTGTAAGAAAAATGGGGTAAACACACTTGCTAAGCAAACAGGCCTCAGGGCTACCCTTCAATCTTAGATCTGTGAGCTGAGGTCATGACCAGACATAGATTGTATCCCTGCTGTTGTCTCATAAATGACCATGCCTTTCTGTCCATTACTGAGGAAAAGTTGTGGGAAGCCAGGTTTTGGTTCAATAAAAGGGTGCCTTTCTTGTAGAGAGGCTTAACAAGTGAATTCATTTATTTACTTATTTATTTTTGAGTCAGGGTCTCACTCTGTCACCCCGGCTGGAGTATGGTGACACCATCACAGCTCACTGCAGCCTTGACCTACTGGGCTGCAGTGATCCTTCCACCACAGGCACATACCACCACACCTAATTTTTTTATTTTTTTGTAGAGATGAGGTTTCACTATGTTGCCCAAGCTGGCCTTGAATTCCAGTACTCAAGCGATCCTCCTGTCTAGCCCTCCCACAGGGCCAATTTATTAATTTGGCCAATTTATTAATGTATTAACTTCATAAACATCTACTGACAACCACAAAATACATTAGGTGTTGGAGAGAAATGAATAGATAAACTCCTTGCCCTTAGAGAGATGACAGGATTGTAAGGAGAGAGTTAGGCCAACAATTACAAATACAAAATGCCACACCAAAGTTGAACAGACAGTACAGTTGGTACGAGGGGGCAGGAATGCCCGAGTCTGTCTGAGAGATCAGGGAGGCTCCATGTAAGGCAGAATAAATCTAGTAAATCTAGTTATTGGCCATGAGGCACCATGAGTGATTACGTGCTAGGCACCAAGAGAGACATCAAAATTGGGTTAGGCATGATTAGTGTTAGGAGTCCAAGGTGCCTGAAACTTAGCACTCACCTTTTCTCCAGGATTTTGGAAAATGGAAAATACATCCAAAGATCACTAGCCAGTAGAAGACTGAGGTACAGAATTTTTAAATCTGTGCAAGTAACCTTTACTTTCATGCAGGATGCTCTGGTAAACTGCTGGAGAAAATTCCAGATCTCTCAAATCTTGGGACCTGAATGCTCAAGTGTGCCTGCCAAGGTATAACTTGTCCTGCACACAGGGCTCCCTCACACACCCAGCTTCAGGTGAGCAGAGAGACAGCATGGAGGGAGGGGGAGAGGATGGAAAGTGGAGCTGGGGAGGATATGGGAGTGATAGGTAAGGTCCTGCCTAGGTGTTCTTACTGGATGATGGGAACGAAATATGCCAGAGAGCAAGAGGACACGCCAGGTGAGGACAGTGATCCTGTCCCCAGTGAATCACAGGCTCTCATCCATCACCTGTGGTGATGAGTGAATTGGAAAAACAAAAGATAGGAGTGCATTTTCCAGGTATGAATCCCTCACCTTTGGAATAGGTATTGAAAGGGAAATGATGAAGGGTAATGTTTGGATATGTGTAAGACAGATGGCCTGAGAATGAGGCCCATTTGGCCCATTTGTGTGCACAAGAACAAAACAGAAGGACACCGCTCTAAAGGAAAGAAAAATTAGGACAGAGAATGCCCCTTGGACCTGAATGCTCAAGTGTGCCTGCCAAGATATAACTGGTCCTGCACACAGGGCTCCTTCACACACCCAGCTTCAGCTGAGCAGAAAGACAGACAGCACAGAGGGAGGCAGGGCAGGTGTAAGGATATGGGAGTGACCACTAGGTGGCACTGTAGACCAAACACAGCTTGGTTGTGGGTCCATAAAGTCTGGGGTGTGGTGTGAAAGTTGGACAAGATCCAGAGTGCTTACAATGAAATATAATAATATTTCAGCCATAAAAGGGAAAAAAATCTGGACACATGCTACAATACTGATGGACCTTACAGACATGATGCTAAGTGAAATAAGCCAGACACAAAAGAACAAATATGATTCCACTTATATGAGGTACCGAGAGTAGTCAAATTCATCGAGGAAGTAGGATGGTGGTTGCCAGGGGCTGAGGGAGGGGTACTAGGGAGCAGCTGTTTAACTGGTACAGAGTTTCAGTTGGAGATGAAAAATTCTGAGAACAAGATGATGATGTTGGTTGCACAAAAATGTACTTAATACCATTGAGCTGTACACGTGAAAATGGCTAAGATGGTTCATTTTACGTTACTATGTTTTATCACAACTGAAAAATATGGAAACAAAAAAGAGTGTGCACACTGTTCTCTTACACCTGCCTGAAGTCCAGGTGGTAGATGCACCTTCTAAAACAGGCAAAAGGCTGGGTGCAGTGGCGTATGCCTATGCCTATGGTCCCAACACTTTGGGTGGCTGAGGCAGGAGGATCACTTGAACCCAAGAGTTCAAGACCAGCCTAGGCAACATAGCGAAACCTTGTCTCTACAAAAAAAATCAAAAAAGTTAGCTGGGCATGGTGGCACACACCTATAGTCCCAGGTACTCAGGAGGCTGAGGTGGAAGGATCACCTGAGTCCAGGAGTCGGAGGCTATAGCCATGATCTTGCCACAGCACTCCAGGTTGGGTGACAGAGTGGGACCCCAACTCACACACACACAAAACCCAAAACCAAAAAACACTAAAACAGGCGAGAGAGGCGGGGCACAGTGGCTCTCGCCTGTATTCCCAATACTTTGGGAAGTTGAGGCAGAGGGACTGCTTGAGGCCAAGTGTTCAACACCAGCCTAGGCAACATAGTGAGACTCTATCTCTAAATAAAAAAATAAAAATAAAGGTAAAACAGGCAAGAGAGGAGACATAAGATATTTCCCCAATCCTGTCTGTCCTGACCTGTCAGTTCCACTTTTCCTGCCCAAATCCTCAATCCGTTCTTTTTTTTTTTTAGGAGTCTCACTCTGTCACCCAGGCTAGAGTGCAGTGGCATGCTCAACAGCCATCACAGCCTCAACCTGCTGGGCTCAGGCGACCCATCTTTCTTAGCCTTCCAAGTAGCTGGAACTACTGGCGTGTGCCACCATGCCTGGCTCATATTTTGATTTATTGTAGAGATGAGGTATCACCAAGTTGCCCAGGCTGGTCTCGAATCCCTGAAGTCAGGCAATCCTCTTGCCTCCACCTCCCAAAGTGCTGGGATTACAGGCATGAGCCACAGAGCCCAGCCCTCAATCAGTTCTTTCTGAATCTTGCTCACTCCTTTGTTTATCAAATGCCTACAAAGTGTGGCCTTTGTGGCTGGCCTTGAGCCAGCACTGAGAGAGCATTCTCCAGGGGCCAGGCCACTTTCTGCATGATCCCAGTTTCCTTGTGTCTACTCCATTTACCTTCTCTCAGCAAATAATCAGTCCACACATTTTCACCTTTCTTCTCTCACTCAACATCAATTTTATTTGTATTATTTTATTTTTTTGAGACAAGGTCTCACTCTGTCACCCAGGCTGGAGTACAGTGCTGTGGTCCTGGCTCACTACAGACTCGACCTCCTTGGGCTCAAGGGCTCCTTCTGCCTCAGCCTCCCAAGTAGCCGGGCTACTACAACCAGCTAATTTTTTATATTTTTTGTAGGGATAAGGTCTCGCTATGTTGTCCAGGCTGGTCTGGAACTCCTGGGCTCAAGCAATTCTTCTGCTTCAGCCTCCCAAAGTGCTGGGGTTACAAGCACGAGCCACCATGCCCAGCCAACATCTATTTTTAATAAATACTGTCTTGGTCAGTTCATGCTGCTATAACAAAATACCTCAGACTGGGTGATTTATAAATAATATACATTTATTGCTCACAGTTCTGGAGGCTAAAGAGCCCCAAATGAAGACACCAGCAGATGCTGTGTCTGATGAAAGCCCATTCCTCCTATGTGGCGCCTTGACGTTTCATTCTCACATGACAGAAGGGCAAGAGGGAGAGGGCCAGCTCCCTCATACCTCTTTTATTAGGTCGCTAATCCCATTCATGAGAGTCTCTCTTTCATGAGGCAACCACCGCCTAAAGGCCCCATCTTTAAAAAAATTTTTTTTTGGAGTCAAAGTCTCATTCTGTCACCCAGGCTGGAGTGCAGTGGCATGCTCACGGCCACCGCAGCCTCGACCTGCTGGGCTCAGGCGATCCTTCCACCTCAGCTTTCCAAGTAGCTGGTACCACAGGCATGCAACACCATGCCCAGCTGATTTTTTGATTTACTGTAGAGACGAGGTCTGGCCAAGATGCCCGGGCTGGTCTCGAATCCCTGGGCTCAGGTAATCCTCTGGCCTCCACCTCCCAAAGTGCTGGGATGACAGGTGTGAGCCACTGCGCCTGGCAGGCCCCACCTCTTAATACTATCACATTGGTGATGACATTTCAACATATTAATGTGGAGGTCAGACCATAGCAAATACCTTGCAGAATACCTTTGATGCATACTTTAATTTTAAAAGAGGGTTAGAAGGGGTCAAAGGGAGAGTTTCTAAAGAAAAAACCCTACTCCATGACTTTAGGGGCAGGTACAAGCAAGCCCTCCTCTATTAATCAAACTAAGATGTGCTACAAAGGCAAACAACCCTCAAATCTCAGTAGCATAACACAACAAAAACTTACTTTGTGCTCAGGTTACATGTCCAACACAGGCCAATGGAGGGTCTGCTCCATGTAGTCTCCCAGGCTTACGGAGGTGTCACCAACTGGAACATCATGTCCTTGGTAGTTACAGCAGGGTAAGAGAGAGTAGAGAATGACAGATGGGCTTTGCATGGCCTCAGCCTAGAATCCACACACATCACTTCTGCTTACATTTCATTGGTCAGAATGAATCACATGACCCTGCTAACTGCAGCAGGAATATCTGGGAAGCCTACTATCTCTGCTGTAGTTTCTTTACTCTGTTCTCACTGAACAGTGAAAACACGATCACTTGTTTGTGAATCCCTAGACTCTATCTAACCTTCAGGGGTAGAGGCCTCCTATTACTTACCATGTAACTCAGGTATCTAGCACAGGACCCAGTACAGGGCAGGTGTCCGATGTTGTGGAGTGATTGAGCAGCTGTAGAAAGTAAAGGTGAACCCAAAGGTAGAGGTAGCACCTGTAAGGACCAGCGTTGGAGGGACTACCCTATCTGAAAAATGAAGCAGGGAAGGTCAACAAAACAAAGTCATCAATCTTTAAAGCTAAACCAAACCTCCCTGAACAGAGTGGGTAACACAGCTTGTTGCTGGGGTAAGAGGTTTTCAGCAACAATGACAAAACAATCTGCATATGTAGAAGAAAGGGAAAAATAGGACCCCAGGGGTACAAGTGGCTTTGGAAAAAACTCCCTAACCCCACAGCAGTTTCATGAATAAACCAGGCACAGAGAAAAGGGTCTGACTTTTCTCTTTTAATAAATTTTTGGAGCTAAGAAAGAGTGGAGTGCAAGTTCTGGGTTTCCACGGAAAGAGCCTGATTTATGCAACTGTTTATCCCTTGTAGAAAAAAGGGATTCACTTTAGAGAATTGCTGCCTGTTTCAAAAGTTAGTTGTATTGACCTCAATTTGCAAAATAAGTGGGTTCATCTAGTCTCTAGAAGATATTTAAGGACACTCTCAGTTATAAGTAGGATGACTACCCATCTGGGTTTGTACCTGTTGTTTCTGGTTAATTCATCCTATGGCATTTCTCAGTTTGCTTTCAAAATGGTTTGTAATGGATGATAAATTACAATGTCATCCTAGTCATAAGTCACATTTACAAGTGACTGAAAAAAAGGTGACCTGGTCCTAAGAAGGAAAAGAGGAGCAAACATTTCTGTTAGCTCAGCACACCCTGCCTATGTTGGGCTTAGCACTTAGAGGGCACATTTCAGGACTGAGAGGGCACTTTGCTGGGAGGAAGCCCAGGTGTTTCAACCACTTCCTGAAGAACAAGGTCTGGGTAGAGTCTGGGGTGGGCGTGGGCTTCGCACCCAGCCAGTTGCTGATTTCCTGACCTTAGGAAGTCACTCAAGGCACCTGACCATCAGTTTCCTTACCTGTAAAACTGGAGTAATAATGTTTACCTCCAAAGGCTGTCTTATTTAACTGTGACCACTATTATTCCATTTTATAGGTGAAGACATGCAAGTTGTGAGAGGACAAACTCTAATCATGGTTAATAATAATCCTAACAGCTGCTATTTAGGAATCAAGTACTCAAGCAGTCAGTGCACAGTATCTGATTTCTAGAAGAGAGGACGGATACTTGGAGAGAGAACTTGTACAAGGTCAAACAACTCAAATGGCTGGGGAGAGACTGATCCCAGGAAGTCTGGTTCAAAGCCCGCGCTCTAATCACATAAGGTGTATTTAAAGGGAGGAAGCGGCAAGCCTCTAGCTCCACACTCTCGGGACTCCCTATCCAGTGCTCTTTGACTCTTCCCGTTACAACGCTCTGCCGGTCAGCCCGCGATAAAGAGGATCAAACACAACAAAGGGCAGGGGGCGTTGGAAAACCGAAGTCTTGCAAACCGAGACAACTAGCCCCTAGCAAATCCTCAGGAGCTTGGCATCGAGTGTCCTCCCTTGAGCCCAGGAAACAGGTCACCTTTTAGATCTGCTCCCCTGGCGGGGAAGAAGCGTGGAGCCCCCATGGTGCGGCTGAGGGCTTACGTAAGGCCCCCGGGCGGCTGCGCCCCGATCTCCCATGGGTGTGCGCAAAGCCCCCGGCCCGGGACCGCGGGGGAGGCCGGGGACCCCA
>NW_007233267.1:19274-25564 GCF_000164805.1 Carlito syrichta | reverse complement strand
CTGTGTGTGTGTGTGTGTGTGTGTGTGTGTGTGTGTGTCAGGGTCTCAGTCTGTCCCCAGAGTTGGAGTACAGTAACACAATTATGACTCACTCCAACCTTCACCTTCTGGACTCAGGGAATCCTTCTTCCTCAGCCTCCCGAGTGGCTCAGACGATAGTCATGCACCACCATACCCAGCTAATTTTTAATTTTTTATAGGATCAGGGTGTCACTGTGTTGCCTAGGCTAGTCTCCAACCCCTGGACTAAAGCAGTACTCCCAACTCAGCCTCCCAAAGTACTGAAATTGCAGATATGAGTCACAATGCCTGGCTTTATTTTGAATTTTTAGATATAGTATAACTACACAAGCTAAACTATTACTATTGGATTTTATTTAAAGTTCCAAGTATATTTATCCTAGAGGATAGAATATTTAGATTTAGAAGTTTGTACTGTTAAAGGATACCTGGAACAAATAACTGTCTATTTCTTTGTCGTGCCTAAGAGGGAATCATCAATTCACTCACATCATTAGAAGTTTGTGGCAGTGATTATTAATTGCTCTCACAGGTATATGAAAAATTGTTGAATATTATAATCTTGAAGTGTTGAGAGTGTTTCAGGGGAATTTCAAACATTAAAGAGGTCTTTGGACTGGTTAGTGTTTAAGGTTTGTTTGGTTTTGTTTTTTCCAGCCTTTAAGAAAAAAATACTCTGATCCTACATTTTTGTAGACTAACACTCACTTCTCTACAATTAATTGAGGTTAGATATGTTAAATTTTAAGGTGTCTTATTGCAAGAAAGTTGTCCTGGTCAGAAAAGCAACACCAAAGTCATTAGCATGATTTTGCGGTTAATATTCTAATTCCATGTACTTCATTCATACAGAGAAGGAAAATTTTAGCACTGATATAGTTTTACATTTGTTGTCTGCTCTGTACCTCAGACAAAATAATGACATGCTGAATAGAATAGTGGTCATTATATAAAAATATGGCACAGAATATTTGTTTTCTCTTGAGAGGTAAAAATATAAAACAAGTATCAATATTAGCTTATTACTGTTGTTTTATTAGTAACTTTATTTGTATGTAAGTAGATTTGTAGTCATGAGGTTTATAATAATAATTCAGATAGAAAGTTTAGGATCTGACTGAAATATTGTCAAGTAAAACCTGACTAAATTTCTGCTATTTTTTTGTTGCTTCTTTCAAACAGAAGGAAGGAAGGAAAGGTGAAGAGGGAGAAGGGGACAGCAGTTCTGGTTCAGAGTTATTGATGCAAACTTTGATGAATTCCGCTTAAGAATTATTTCAGATTCCTCTCAAGCTACTTGAGTTCAGTTGATATTCAGTAAATATTATTACTGTATTATTTAATGTGTGATTTCCTTCCATTGGATTTATGTTCACATATATCATATGCCATTAATAACTAAAGCCTTGAAAACAAAAATTAGGTAGGCATCAGAGCATTGTGGAGGGGGACTATTTATTTTTTAGGTTGTTATTGAGAGGGAATACACAATGGAAGATAACCAAATGGAAATAGATTTATTGCATTGAATTTTGTATATTTGAGACTATCTGAAGAGTGCAAGCAGAATTAATTTGCATAACCTCTTACAGTTTGCACAATTCTATATATCTTCTTATCTTAGTTGAACTTACAACAGTGCTCTCAAACAGAAAGCATTCTTGTATGTATGTGTGCACACTTGCATGTGTATATTTGTATGTTGTAGTAGTGGTGTCTTCAATTTTTAAGTGAGAATAGTGGGTTGAAAGGCTAAGTAACCTGACTAATATCTATATGACTTTAGATCAGGTAACAGAACTCTGACATTTCTATTGGTATTGCCAGGATCTCAGGAAAATCTCAATTCAACTTTTGGTTCATGAATAGTGCCCAGTCAGACACTATGGAGAAAATGTAGGGCAAATAAGATACAGTATATTTTCTAAAGAAGTATGTAATCTACTAGGAAATAAAAACAATTATATGAAGCAAATAGAGGATAAGAGGAAACAAGCTAATATTTAACACTGCCAGTTACGACATGTGCCAGATACCATATATATTTGTGCGTATATGTTTTCATATACATTTAAGTATGTATAGCTCAGGAAAGATGATAATAATTCTATATAGCAGAATAGTCAAAAGGCCCAGAATAGTTAAAACAAATAAACAAACAAACTAAAGTCAGTTATTAAGAAATAGGGCCAGGCCAGGTGCAGTAACTCCAGCCTGTAATCCCAGCATTTTGAGAGGCCTAGTCGAGAGATTGCCTGAGTTTACCAGTTTGAAACCAGCATGGACAACTTGGTGAGATCTAATCACTACAATAAATCAAAAAATAAGCCAGGCTCGGTTACTGGCACAGTAGCATGTGCCAGTAACTCCAACTACTTAGAAGGCTGAGGCAGAAGGATCGCCTGAACCCAGCAGGTCAAGGCTGTGGTGGCTGTGCAGTATGCCACTGCACTCCAGCCTGGGTGACAGAGTGAGACTCCAACTCAAAAGAAAAAAAGAAAAGAAATAGGGCCAGGCACTGTGACTCACACCTGTAACCCCAGTTCTTTGAAAGGCCAAGACAGGAGGATCACTTGAGGCCAGAAGTTTGAGACCAGCCTGGACAACCTAGTGTGACCCCATCTCTAAAAAAAAATTGCCAGACATTGTAAGTAGTGTATGTTTGCAGGGAGGATTGCTTGAGCCTGGAGTTATCGGTTACAGTGAGTTATTATCACACCATTGCACTCCAGCCTGGGTGACAGAGTGAGACTCTGTCTCTACCAGTACATGTCAGATTACATTTTAGATCCATGGCATCATAGAGATGACAAGAATTAAACAAAAACAGTTGGCAGGGTACAAAATATACAAAATGCAGCTGTGTTTCTAATTTACTTTTTTATTGTAGTTATTAATGCTTTTAATAGTTTGGACTTGTGACCTTTTGCATTAAATATATAAGTGATTTGTACACCCCCATTACAATATTAGGAGATTCTCAATTTCACTGTGTACTTACTTTACCAGTGAATTTTATACTCTAATATAGTTAAGTGTTACAAAATACTGTTTTTTACTTTCAGCTCAAGGAACTCCCTTTTATCATTTCCTGTAAGATAGATCTGGTGATGAGGAACTCCTTCAGCTTTTGACCTGGGAAAGTTTTTATTTTTCATTAATTTTTGAAGGGCAGCTTTGCTGCGTACAGTGTTCTTGGTTGTCAGTTTTTTTTTCCATCAGTGCTTCAAATATATCACCCCACTCTCTCCTGACCTATAATGTATTTTCTAAGAAATTCACTACTAGTCTTATTGGAACTCTCTTAAATGTTAATCTGCTACTGTTCTCTTTTTTTGTTATTTTGATTGTGTGTTTGTATAATCACATTTGGATTGAATCTGATTAGAGAGCTTTGAGCTTCCTGTACCTGAGTAAATGTATATTTTTTCCCAAATTTGAAAGTTTTCTGCTATTGTTTCTTTAGATAAGCATTCTACCCCTTTATTTTTATCTTCTTTACAAACTAAACATTTGCTCTTTTGATGCTGTTCCGTCATTCCCATAAGCTTTTTTCATTCCTTTTCTTTGTTCTCCTTTGTCTATATATTTTCAAATAACCTTTCTTCAAGCCCACAAATTCTTACTTCTGCTTAACCAGTTCTGCTGTTGATATTCTCCATTGAATGTTTATTTTAATCCACGTATTTTTCACCTCCAAAATTCGTTTGGTTTTCTAACATAATTTTAATCTTTCTATTAATTTTATTTTGGTATTTTATTGTTTTCTTGATATTATTAAATTATTTCCCTGTGTTTTCTTGATGTTCTCTAAGCCTTCTTAAAAATAACTATTTTGTAATTTTTGTCAGCCAGTTCCCATATCTTCATTTCTTTGGGGTCAGCTACTGCTGCACTGTCTTCTTTTAGTAGTGTTATATCACCTTGGTTTTCCATGTGTGTTGTTGCCTTATGTTGATTTCTGTGTATTTGCAAAAATAGGGACTTATTTCAGTCTCTGAATACTTGTTTTGTCTGGAGAGTACTTCTCCAGTCAGTCCTTCCAGAGTTTCTGGGCAGGCTGTCTGTTGTGATCCAAAGGGGGATTTGCTATTGGAACACCTTGGCAACCTAGCCTGTGGGTGGGTTGATAGGTGACCTAACTAGGCGCCTGGGTCTGTGGGTAGAGCCTAAACTCTAAATCCGTGGGTACTGGAGATATGGTCTATAGGGATAATCTTGGAGCCTTGGTCCACGGGATTTGGCCAGGCACTGGAGCTTTCTGGGTGAGCCTGGACCCTGACTCTGCTAGAACGGGCCTGGACTATTCGTTAGCTCTTGTGGAAATTGAATTTTAAAAATCAAGTGAAAGGTTTTCTAAGGAGAAAATTCTTAAGAATAAAAAAAACCTTAAGGTAAAAATTGCTTTCAGGAATAAAAGAAAAAACTTAATGTTAAATTTGACATTTTTTACTTAGAATAAAAACCTTAAATAATTGATGTAATTTGTAAACTAGATATGTCTGAGACTTCCTTTAAATAATCATTTTAAGAAGTACATGTAACACTTTTTATTGGTCTCTTAAGAATGGAAAATTCAATGTAGCATTTATAAAACATCTAACTAATGCATATGTCAATGACAGTTTTCCCATGTGGACAGTTTTTCTCATTAACATAAGTTTTTTACTCCCCAAATTATAAGCAACTGAGATTTGCAAATCAGTAACATTCCATCAAGAACAAATATGAATTAGTTAAAAATAACTAGTAATTAAATATAAAGAATTTTGAATGTGTTGATTGAATAATTTTTAATTCAATGAAAGCCTCTATTCTCATTATTGTAATTTATTGTAGTGTTACAGTAAATAGTATTATAATTAATACTCGGTCATAAGTTCTGTGCCTTTTCCTTCTAGGCCAACAATTTGATACCCTTCTAGGAACCAATTGATAATAGATAATATTCTCATCAGTTGTGAACTCACCCTCTGCAAAGGTTCCTATTTAGCAAAGTAAAGAGGCTTAAATTACTAGGAGTTTCTACATTTCAGCTAGTATTATCTTGTTACTTGCTTTATGAATTCATACAGCAAGTAACATCTCTGGGTGTTACTCACCATCTCTGGCTCTTGTTTTTTTTCATATCTGTAATAAGAAGCTCTTCCAGGTCAAATATTTTGGTAATGTTATAGATTCCCTTCAAAGTGGTTATTACATCAGGTAAAAATGACAGATCTCATTCTTTCAGTGTTTAGGTTTCTTTTGTCCCCAAAATTAAATGTTTCATACACTTTTTCCCACTCAGAAAGATCTGTATGCTATATCTGTATTGTACGATTTTTTTTTTGTTGCTATTTTGCTAAGTACTCTTAACTCTGACATTTTTCATATTTTAATATAACAGGAGTAGTTCATTTTCTAAGATTTTTGGCCATGGTATTGGGCAGGCAACTTTATCAAAATTTCCATTTTGCAAAAATTAGAAGCTGTAAGTGCCTTTGCAAATGTGTATACACAAATGCCATTATGGTACTAAGTAGATATAGCATATATCTAAAAGACAGCATTTTTGCTAAATAGATTCCTAACTAAATGAACAAGAACTTGGGAGGTTCAATACGTTGCTTTCAACCCATTTTTTTTAACAGAACTGCGTTCTTACCCAAAAAGCAGTCTTTATGTTTACACCTATTCAAAACTTGCCCAGAAACACAAAATGTGTTATGTGGTGTGGAGTGGTTATAGGAAATTCAATGCCCAGACATCATCCTTTTCCTGAGTAAGCCACATTCTTATCAAATATTAGCTGCTGAACTTTAAACTTAAAGCTTATTAGAGTATGTTTTATATCTTCTTTAAAAATAGCCACCCCTATCAACACAGTATTTATTAATAAAATAATATATTGGAAGGAGTTTTTTTTAATGATAATCAAACTCAGAAGTCATAAAAGTTTTACTTATAAAAATATTTCTCATCAACAAAAACTTTCCAGAAAGGATCAAAAGAAAATACTAATATTATAAATACATATGGAAGCACAAGAGCAATTTTCTAAATATATAAAAATTAGTTACTGTCAACAAACTAGCAGAAAAAAAAATAGGCAACATATACAAACAGATATTTACAGAAAAGGACATAATAAAAATTTCGTTAGCAACATAATAAAAATCAGTTTTACTCACAATAGAGTGAATACAAAAATAGTATTATGTTGACACATTTTAACTCAGGATTATAAGGCTCTAAAAGTTTGATAACATACTGCATGGGAAAACTGC